>NC_079433.1:16774911-16777411 GCF_026213295.1 Gadus chalcogrammus | reverse complement strand
CAGTAGAGATGGTGTGTACCTGGGTGTGTTATTTTGTGTGCATGCGTGTGCTTGTGCCCGTGTGTGTGTGTTCTTACTCCGACCGTTCTTAACATCACTTATGCTGAACTCATGTGTTCACAATGTTGGGATTTGCACTGAAATAGAAACCCCAGACACATATTGTTGCTATATAAATAAATAGACACAGACACACATACAGCCAGCCACACACAAACACACACACGCACCCACAAACACAAACACACCACACACACACACACACACACACACACACACACACACACACACACACACACACACACACACACACACACGCACACAGCGACAAACAGACCAAACAAAGGCTGATGAATGGCCTAAAGCGAACCAAGATGGATCGACCTCCCGTCTTCTTTTCTCCGTCTCCGTGTCCCCGGGGGTGAGGGATGGATGGCAGGAAAGAAGCCAACAGTCTGCCTCAGCCCGCCCCCACCTCGGCCCCACAACCAATCAGTTTGAGTCTACCAAAGACACAAACCAATCAGTTTGTGTCTACCAAAGACACTCTGAGCTGGTCTGCCACTCTTTATTTTATACATTTATATAGATTTAATTATGCAGTAGCAGTGGTAGCTTGTTATCCTGTACATTACGGAGCACTCTGCGCTAGTCTCTCCTCTGGTTGACCCTCCCAAGCTCTGCCAGGTGATTATCTCAGGGGCCAAGAGAGGCCTATTATCAAACCATTTTCTGACTTCCTGTTTGTTCTTTGTTGTTGATGTAGAAAGGGGAAAAAATACAGAAAATAGGAAAGAAATCAGGCTGTGATTGGTACAGTCTGTACTCAGAACAGCCCAGGACTGCTGCTGTCAAATAAACAGGAGATTGATGGATGTGGCCCCAATATGACCCCCCTACCCCCCCAACACACACACACACACACACACACACACACACACACACACACACACACACACACACACACACACACACACACACACACACACACACACACACACACACACACACACAGCCACACACGTGAACACATACATACAACAAGCACACACACACACACACACACACACACACACACACACACACACACACACACGCACACACCCACCCACCCACACACAGACACACAGATATACACACACACACACACACACACACACACACACACACACACACACACACACACACACACACACACACACACACACACACACACACACACACACACACACACACACACAGATACATCACACACACACACATAGATACACGGACATACATACATGCACACACACGCAAACACACACACACACACATGCACACACACACACACACACATGCACACAAACACAAAAACACACACATAATAACAAACGCACACATACATACACAGACACAGAGACATAGCTCTCTCACACACACACACACACACACACACACACACACACACACACACACACACACACACACACACACACACACACACACACACACACACACACACACACACACACACACACACACAGATACATCCACACACACACACACACAGATAGATACACGGACACACAAACACATGCACACACAAACACAAACACACACACACACACACACACACACACACACACACACACACACACACACACACACACACACATACAAACAAACACATACACACAGCCCATCCCAACCTTCCAGCCCACTCCCCACCAGCAGAGAAGAAGGTCACAATGAAGAGCGATGGCAGTTGGTGCCATCTGTCCTGCTGGTCAATCTAATAACCCCCCCCCCCCCCCACACACACACACACACACACACACACACAACACACACACACACACACACACACACACACACACACACACACACACACACACACACACACACACACACACACACACACACACACACACACACATAGAACTCCTCTCGTTGCGTCCATAAAGAGTGTGTTTCAGCAAGATGAAAAAGAAATACAGATTAGAGAAAGCAGACCCACTGTGCACAAGTCCCTTTGTAGAGCATCATGGTTGTCTTGGTATACTTGGTCTGGATTATCCCTTTCCTATCCCCTTGAACACTTGAAGCAAGAGTCATGGAATTGATTGGTCTTCAACCAGCCGGTCTCCTAAGTCCCTCGGCCCCCCTGCTGAGGGCCCCGCTGGGGTCCCCCGACCTCCCCCAGGTGTTCACCACGCTTCTCTCCTCTGAAGAGGCTTGTTTCACCCTGCAGGGTAATGTGGGCTGCAGGCCAGAGAGGCTTTGGCGGTGAGATCACCCTGAACGAACACAGAGCCATTGTGAAGAGCAAGTTCCCCTCCCCATGCAGAGCTGGACCTGGAAGATCCCTTCTGGAGGGGAAAAGGGGGTTTCCCTGCCATCGGATCAGGGATCAGGAACCTTCTCCCCCGCTCCTCCCAACATCTACTGGAGAAGAGCGGGGAACCTTCAGTGCCAGCTCCGTTGAGCAGTGCTGTGTCCCGGCGGCGTTCCCCTCTCC
>NC_079433.1:16772640-16774811 GCF_026213295.1 Gadus chalcogrammus | reverse complement strand
TGTAGGACAGACAGGCCCGTGGAGGACAGACAGGCCGGGTAGGACAGACAGACCCGTTGAGGGCGGACACGCCCAAAGAAACAGGGTACCACTCCTTGAATCCATCCCCTGATGACTCAACGCACAGTCCAACGTACACACACACACATGTACAGATTAACATGCAGATCCACCACACATACAGACACACACACACACACATCCACACTCACACACATTCACACTGACACACGTACACATTCACACACACATACACAATCAGAAAAGTACGTCATCCAGACAGATTCTGTGGTTTCACAGACCCTATTCAACCAGCGCTCGGCATGAAATGTGAAATGACCAGGTTTTGGTTTGCAATCTGAAATGTCAGAAAATGCATTCATTGATCAGCGGCACGCGTCTTGAGGGATGAGAATGTCGTTCATGATTAAATGGAGCCAAGCGATTTCGTAGCGATTGCGCGGAATTCCTTTGTTTGTAAAATAATCTAGCTGGTTCAAAGATATTATCCACTATAATTTACATTCAGGCTGACAGCCGGGGGGGTTATGGAGGCGGGGGGCGCTGGAGGCGGGTGGTGATGGAGGCAGGGGGTGTAGGAGGGCAGGTGGTGTTGGGGTTGGGCGGTGATGGAGGTGGGTGGTGATGGAGGCAGGGGGTGTAGGAGGGCAGGTGGTGTTGGGGTTGGGCGGTGATGGAGGCGGGTGGTGACGGAGACTAATGGTGGTGGAGGCGGGTGGTGACGGAGGCTGTGTGTTGTCTTCACACAGCTTTGTGTATAAAGGCCACAGCGCTGCCTGAGGAGATTTGAATTCCCTCGCTGCCCCCCCTTGGGGGGGTGGGGGGGCAGACAACAAGACAAGGTACTTTAATATCACCCCCTTTCCCCATTCACTTTTCACGCACACAAACACACACGCATAGAGATACACACACACACACACACACACACACACACAGAAATACACACACACACACACACACACACACACACACACACACACACACACACACACACACACACACACACACACACACACACACACACACACACACACACACACACACACACACACACACACACACACAGAAATACACACACACACACACACACAGATACACACACACGCACACACACAGATAAACCCCCCAACACACACAGTACTCCTCTCCATCAAAGCGGACGTCCATCAGCAGAGCGTGTGTGTCGTTGCGTGTGGCTAGTTCCCTGTGATTTAAACCCCCTAATGTGCCCCTCACTTAACCCCGGAGATGTCTGGTGACACCCCCCTCCCCCCGCCCCCCTCCCTCTCAGGGTCTCTCCTCAGGGCTCTCGCACAGGGTCTGGACGCGGGGTTACACCACCTGACCTATGCTAATGAACTAGAGAACGTTGGCGCGTCTGATGTCCTTTCACCCGCACACCACGTCATGGTATGAGAGTAGAGCTACTTATCATAGTATTTAGTGTTTCAGCTGTGATAGTCTGAGTCATAGAGTACACCCTGGGCTGGTCTGTCTCCCTATCTGTTTGTCTGCCTGTCTGTCTGTTTGGGTCTTCAATATCTCTCTCTCTCGCTCTCCCTCGCTCTCCCTCTGTCTCTCGCTCTCTCTCTCGCTCTCTCTATCCCTTACCCTTTCTCTCTCTCTCCGTCTCCCTATCTCTCTCTCCTTCTCTCTCTCTCTCTCTCTCTCTCTCTCTCTCTCTCTCTCTCTCTCTCTCTCTCTCTCTCTCTCTCTCTCTCTCTCTCCTTCTCTCTCTCTCTCTCTCTCTCTCTCTCTCTCTCTCTCTCTCTCTCTCTCTCTCTCTCTCTCTCTCCCTCTCCAGAGTTCATACCAGCGTTCTGTTTGTTTGATGGGTAGCATAAAGACTTGTTAGTGTATCTTTAAGCCAGTCACAGCAGAATCACAGTTTAGCGCTCGATAGCACATTTCAAAGGAGGCAGAGAACCAAAGACAACAACCAGGCTGCCTTTAGTGTCTTTGCTATTGTGTTGACATCTAAAAATAACCCGGCCGCGGAGCAGCCAATTACAATAGCATGAAAGCTTTTGTTGTGTTTCTCCTGAGAATAGTGAGTGGAAAATGTGCATGAATTAAGATCGGTCTCGTTTTAGCGGCTCTACATTAGCGGCGCGGATGAACACACTTTCTGAGAAGAGGGCACACCC
>NC_079433.1:16680140-16767640 GCF_026213295.1 Gadus chalcogrammus | reverse complement strand
TGAACTTCTGCTTTAGGAGAGCGTGTGTGAAGAGAGGGGGGGCGGCGGTGATGGTCTGGGGACAGGCGGGAATCCCCCACTGTGCAGTGCTGAGCTGGGTGCCTTCACACACAATCCAAGCATTCATTGCGGGGATCAGCGTGGTCGTAGCAGTGGACCTTGATTCAAACGGCCCCCCCCCGCTGAGGAGGAGGCTCTGGGGACAGGTGCTTCAGAGGACGTCTGCAACCCCTCTGCTCTCTGGTCCCACACTGCACAGGGAGCAGATTCAGGAAGATTTCACAATCAGGGAATTCCAGACTTATAACGTTTTGAGTTTTTATTAGTTAAAAAAGAAAGACTCAGTTAAATACTTTCAAGTCAAGATATCTATTCAAGTAGAGTGCCTAGACTGTTGAGTGCTTCCCCTTGAGTTCGTTGAGGTGTTGGATGTTGTACAGGTCAGACCAGGAGACCCAATGCCCTCACTAAGCAGTGCATCCCTTGGGGTCGTCCGCTCCCATGCTATGCACAAAGGGGAATGAATTAGAGAATCCATTAAATTTTGTAGAATGTAGAAAAGGAGAATTGTGCAATGCAAACACAAATGCATTCTTACGGGTCTGTTCATGCAATAGCATACAGACACAATAACACTCTGACCAATCGATTTAGAGGAGAAGATACTGTAGGGTAAAATGCATTTAAACTTAAATTAGACCTGCCATACCCCTGCTCTGTAGACCCCTGCTGTGGACCCTGTTGGTCAGCCGGGTTCTCCTCCCCGCTCAGAACATTTGCCCAGAAGAGGGATGAGGTCGACAGAACACTGCAGTATACCAAAACGTATTTTCAAAGTAGATCTGAACAATAACAGTACAGTCCCTAACATAATGGAATAAAACTGGAAGCCCATTTTTGTTGCATATGCGATAAATGATTGACAAATGATAGATGTACTACATTGAGTTGGTTATTTATGTAATATTAATGATCTTTATATTTTTATTATGATTTACTATAACTTGAGGGATGTGACGACTCACTGACGACCTAATTCTTTGCTGTGTCCATGTTTCACGACTGAGCAGCACAATGCTCTTCTGGAAGGGTCTCTCTCTCTCTCTCTCTCTCTCTCTCTCTCTCTCTCTCCCCCTCTCCCTCTCCCTCTCTCTCTCTCTCTCTCTCTCTCTCCCTCTCCCTCTCCCTCTCTCTCTCTCTCTCTCTCTCCCTCTCTCTCTCCCTCCCTCCCTCACAGCGCTGCATGGCCCACCCTGGTGGGCCCCCCCTCTGTGCAGTGCAGAGGTAGTTATAACACACGACCCCAGAATCCATTGCGGGGATCAGAGCGGTCTCAGCAGGGAACCTTGTTTCAAACGGGCCCCCGATGTGGGGGGCCACCTTACACAACAATGGCAGGTAGCTGTGGTCCAAGACATTTTATATTCCTGCATTATCGAGACTTGTGTAGCCATGTTCACGCCAAACTCGACCCAGGTGACGTTCACTGGGCTCCTCCAGACAAGGAGTGTGGGGGTGTTGAAGCCGGTTTATTGTAAGTGTGTGGTTAATAATACACGGTCTGGTGCTCCATGTCGCCATGCAGGAGCTGCCTCCCTGAGTGTGTGTGGTGATGCTGGTCTCACCCGTGCACACAACCAGCCTTCCTCAACACACTCTCACAACCTGTTCTACCAGGACTTCTATCTTACTTACCATCTGCAAATAAGCAAATGATGCTGGTTGGTGATTGGCTTGAGAGACAACAAGACAACAATTTGAACCACCCTATTTTCTGTGGTGAACAAAGCCACCGCTAATCACCACAATGCTTCCCGTTGACCCCCGCCCACACACCGGCCGCGGCTGAGCCTGCAGCACCGAGGTCCTCAGGGTCAGACGAGGGCTGGGCCTCCCGCTCACCGCCACCCTGACCCTTCAGCCCCGGAGAGGCCAGGGGGAGACGGGCGGGAGGCACACCGCTCCTCTGGTCCTGGGTTGACCTGACAGACCCAACACTGTCTAGACAAGTCAAGTGGATTGAACTTGTGGAGACTTTAATCCAAGGTCCGGTCTGAAAGGGCTTCACAGACCCCCACCCTGAGCTCAGGGCTTAAAGGGAAAACTCATAAACAAGGAAGGAACCTTGACAAGGAGCGCATCGACCCTTCCTTCCAGGATGCTCAGAAGTGCATCAGCCTTAGCAGTAGAGTGTGGCTTCAAACAAGCAAAAGATAGTACATAGAGTTATCAACTAGAAAATAAGTAATGAGTTCTGTTCAAAATGCATCCTGTATGTGAGCTAGTCTGGTTATGGGCCCACTGTCTTTATTCCTAGGCAGCTGTGGATCGTAGATGGTGTTGATCTCCAGGTCACTGAACATCCTTCCTCTCTCTCTGAGTATAAGTGAAACCACGGCTGTAATGCTGCTGCTCTTGTTGAAAATAATGTTGGCGAGGTTGGAAAGAATATATACATACCTTACCAAGATTCAAGGCCCTTTCCGCCGACAGATTTGTGATTCCCCATCCGGGCTGAGCCCAACTGAGCACCGGTATGTCCAGTGATCAAAGAGAAACTGAGGTGGGTACGACTTTGTCTGCAAAGGACTTCTTCAGTCAACGCCAGTCAGGAAGAATGGATTTCTTTTGAAGTGTGCTGTCTTTAAGAGAGGGACCCATTCTTCACTCTAGCAGCCCTTTGTTCGGCCATTTTCTCTGGCCTTGCTCCACGGCTTCTGAGTTCCTTTGCGTGACTCATGGGCACTAGAAGTGATAAAATGTCGAAACACACACACAGAAAAACATAGATAGACACAATCCTACTCAATCCAACAAACACACAGACATACACAGAGACGTAAAGAAAAACCTCACCTATGCAAACCTACGAACGGTCTTAATTTCAAGGGGTCACGAGTTTGAAAAGGCCTCTCACACGTTGAACTAAGATCCTTATTGTGGGTCTCTGACTCCAGCTCTGATGTAAACCAGAGGAAACCTGGTCTCTGACTGATGTAAACCAGAGGACACCTGGGGTCTCATTTATAAAACTGCGTGGGATCGTTACTAAATGTGTACGTACACCCAAAAGCCAAGTTTTGCGTGCGCCAAAAAATATTCTGATTTATTAAACCCTGCGTACGCACACCGTACGCAATCTTTGCTTTATAAATCACAGAGTGCCTACAAGTGTACGCAGCTGAATCAGCTTCACGTTCCGCCCTGTACACGCCCCTTTTTAACCATAAATGGTCAATGCAAATGACCCCATGAATGCGATCTGCATATAAATCAGACTCAGATGCAAGTATTATGTCTTGCCGGAAACAATGGCAGAAGGACTGAGAAAAGCAAAAAAGCGAAATTTCACGGAGGTTGAAGTGGAGACACGTGTGGGTGAGATGGAGGCCCGAAAAGTAGTTTTGTTCGGCGGTCACGGGATTGGGATCGCCAACAACAAAAAGCAGAGTCAGTGACAACATGTTGCTGCAGCAGTGAACTCTGTCAGTAGCATGGAGCGCACAGTCCCAGAATTAAAAAAGAAGTGGTCTGACATAGAGTTACATATTTTTATGTAGCCTACCAATAAATCGTTATGGTCCCTAAAGACCCTCTCCCTCCGAATCCTGCCATTTGCATGGTCCGCCAGAAGTGCCATATGGTTCAGCATTATGCCCTGTTTACACCTACCCGATGGTGGGCCCCGATGGCTAAATCAGCAGCTGGTGGTTGCATCGGGAAACACCGTTACTCTTCTCGGGAACATCGTTAGACAACGGGAAGAAAAGTTCAATGATCGGGCAACATCGGGCAACATCGGCAAAGAACGAACATGTTTGTTAATTTTGGGTCTATCGGGGTCGAATCGGTTACCAGGTGCTATGGGGTAATCGGCTATAATCGGCAATAGAATGGTAGTATAACGTAAGACATCGCAAGTCGTTTGGGAATTTTCCTGGGGTACATCTGCTATATTCGTTAATCTTCCGCGCTTTATTGTGTTTTATCGTCTTTATATCGGCAACCTCAACACACGAAAGACCCCCGAGAGACACCCGACGTCTCTAGGGAAGACATACGGAATAGCACGTTTATTGCACGAATGCACACGAATTACACCCGATAGAGTCACGCTATTTATTTTTTTACCCGAATTAGACCCGATGTAAGCCAATGTAACCCGAAACATACAGATTGCAGGCCAAATTATACCGATAGTCTAACGACAAATAACGATTGTGACCAGATTGTGTTAAGGAAGACCCTCAATCTTAGCCTGGTTCTACCAGACTCTCGTACTTCACTTCATTTAATTTCATTTGTACAGAGAGTCTGGACCTAATCAATTGACAAACGTTAACTCACTTGAAGGCGGGTGTCTGTTGAAGTTTAAAATGATTGGATCTGCCCAGTGCCACTCTGGATCTGCCATAACCAATCGCTAACGTTTGGTTGTGACGTATGTCATGCGCCGGGAATCACGCGCAGGTTGTACACAAACCAAACACCTTGCGCGTCTGCACGAAAATGTCCGTCAACGACAGCTGCAGGTTTTGTTCGTCGAATTTAATTTATCAGGGAAAAATTGCACATTGTAAATCAACTACCGACCTACAACAACAACTCAAACTGGCGTACGACTTTATCGTCATTGTTCTCAGACACGCCCTCTGTTCGCTGATTGGTGGCCGCTGTGGCGGCACCAGAAAACCGAATTACATACCGCAGGTCCAGACCTAGTACTGAAGGGAAATTCAAATTGAGCGGAAGTACTTAGGCGGGCGGAGCCAGGCTACCTCAATCTGTCACTTGGGTATAAATAGGGGGTGATGGATGGATGTCGTACTTTTATAATTAAAGGGGTACTTCGCCCATTTAGAACCGGGGTTCTATTATTATAAAATCGCGATTGTAATATAAATAAATATATATAAATAAATATCAGTCTAAATCAGTCTCCCCTTGGCCTTCTCCCGAAATGACGCCAAATGACGCCAAACGCACTTCGGGTGTCTTCCCTGGCATAAATCGTTATGTTATCGTTATACATCGGTTATGTGTAAATGCTACCCCGATAAATTGACCCGATCATACATTTTTAGCCCGATGTCACCCGAATCACCCCGACTTCCACATCGGTGGTCCATCGGCCATTAGCGGCCATTAGCGGGATGTTGTAAACGGGGCATTACCACGGCGCTCACCTCTGTATTTATAGGGTTACGTAATAAGACTGACCGAGAACACCTTGGATAATCAGTTTGTAAACACCCACGTAAAATGTTCTTGAACATAACCCCTTTTTTTAATGCCTGATTTGTCATGAAACAATCAAGAGTAACGGACAACGATTGTGATGAGGAGTGTGTGTGGGTTTTCCACAGTTGGGATTTAATTGACATTTGATTATGTGTTTACAGTGTCACGTAAAAATATTATGTTATTGACACATGTTGGACAGATGCTTTATTCCATGCAGTCGCGCCGTCAGTGGACAGTATGGAGTGACGGGATTAAATATAGAGAATTTTTTTGATTTCAATTCTAAGGAGACGTTTCTGGGGTTATAACTGAGAAATAACGCAGTTGCCTTAAATTATTCTGATTACATCGATTTAACGCATGATACGGGTTGAAATTAAATGTATGAAGGGCGATGATAAAACATAATCGTTCTTCTCACTCTACAATTCTTCTGTCTGACTTCAGTTCACCACCACACCTTCTGTGTCGCCAATTCTCCTTTTCCTCCAAACCATGCGTACGCATGGGTCAGAGTTTGCTTAGGGCTGCGCACATTCTCCCGTCAAGTTGGTTTTTTATAGATCACAACCTTGGCGTGGAAAGTCACGTACGCCAATTTCAGCCCCGTTTTGTGCGTACGCAACGGTTATAAATGAGACCCCTGGTCTCTGACTGATGTAAACCAGAGGACACCTGGTCTCTGACTGATGTAAACCAGAGGACACCTGGTCCCTGACTCCAGCTCTGATGTAAACCAGAGGCTCCAGTTCCTGGACTAGCAATCCTTCCACACATCGCTGAGAACCGTAATCATGACTTAGGATCAAATGAAAGCACAAGTGCTTTTAAACGTATTGCGTGTGGGTGTGCTGTTTTTTGTACATTTGTGAGAATACCAAATGGTGTTTTGCCAGTTTTTATGGTGTTTTTTTGGAGGTATGAGATAGCGCAAGTGTTTGTGTGTGTTTGTGTGTGTGTGTGAGTAGGTGTGTTGTGTATGTCTAAGTGTGTGTGTGTGTGTGTGCGTGTTGGTGTGTGTGTCTCAGGGTGTGTGTGTGTGTGTGTGTGTGTGTGTGTGTGTGTGTGTGTGTGTGTGTGTGTGTGTGTGTGTGTGTGTGTGTGTGTGTGTGTGTGTGTGTGTGTGTGTGTGTGTGTGCGTCTACACTGCCCAGCCCAGGCCAGCCGGTGTGAGCTCTCCGCCAGCAGCCATGTTTTATTCCGTTTCATGTTATGCACGCCTGCCACTCACTGTCAGAGCCCGCCCCCTCACACAGCTTCAAAGGCTTGTAGTGCAGTGTCTGCATGCCTCATCTCTTCATTAAAGGACACGCACACACGGTAACACACACACCTTCACACAGACACACCTCCATGCACACACACCCTCCCACTCACGCTCACACACACACCTACTGTCGCTCAAACACGCATTCACACACACACATTAACACAGGCTCACTCTCACACTCACTCTCGCACACACACATACACTCGCACACACACACACACACACACACACACTCTCTCACACACACACACACACACACATACTGTCGCACAGCCCCCCCCCTCAGAACAGTGTGAGATGGGAGCGTGTTTTCCCTCTATTCGTCACAGGAAGGTCAATGCTTTTGTTACGCTCTCTAACTCTCTCTCCTTGTGGAGTTTGAAACTAGTTTGAAAACCCTTCAGAATGTCCCCAAACGTCCTCCACCCCCCCTCTCCAGGCTTGGTGCTGTCTAACCCCCCCCCCCCTCTCTCCAGTCCCCCTCCTGTCAAACCCTTCCCCCCCCCCTCTCTCCAGTCCCGGTCCTGTCTACCCCCCCCCTCTGTCCAGTCCCGGTCCTGTCTACCCCCCCCCTCTGTCCAGTCCCGGTCCTGTCTACCCCCCCCCTCCCTCCAGTCCCGGTCCTGTCTAACCCTCTCCCCCCCTAGATCCTGAGGATCTGCACGCGCTACACCCCGGACCAGGACACCATGACCTTCTCCGACGGCCTGACGCTGAACCGGACCCAGATGCACAACGCGGGCTTCGGCCCGCTCACCGACCTGGTGTTCACCTTCGCCGGCCAGCTGCTGCCCATCGAGATGGACGACACCGAGACGGGCCTGCTCAGCGCCATCTGCCTCATCTCCGGGGGTGAGCGGGGGGGCCGAGGGCGGGGGGGTCCTTTGTAGTCAGAGGGGGGGGAAGAGGCGAGGAGGGAACCCACACAAGTGTTAGAGCGTCCGAAGGTTGGAGACAGAAGAACAGACGATGCTAACCCTTCCTGTACCAAACCAGAACTATACGATGACGTACGCTCAGAGGTTTGATGACCTGGGATCTGGCGAGTCGATCGCGGGAAGTATTTCACGCTTGGATGCATTTTAAAAGTAGAAAGTATCAGAGGCAATCCTTGAACCAATGTTAATGAGATACGTGAACAGTTCAACCTGAAGTCCAAGGCAGGTGGGGGCAGCTGATCACAAACCCAGTGCCCCTCATCTAAACCAAGCGCCCCTCATCCGAATCCAGCGCCTCTCATCACCACCAAACCCAGCGCCCCTCGTCCACAACAAACCCAGCGCCCCTCAGTCAAAACAAACACACTCCTCCACTACTGACTCAGGCTCCCCTGATTAGCTCCCCTGAAATATTGATCTGTTTAGGAGTTCAGTTTAGTTTGTTTGGTGGTGAGGTTTTCCTCCTGGACGAGGGGTCAGGATGAGGTCTCAGACTGAGAGAGTGTGGGGTGTTTACACCCAGAGCTTTTGGCTTTACCGTCAGAGCGTCAGCGATAGCTTTGTGCTTTCTCCAGAGAGAAATACAGATGAATGGAGAGAGAGACGGATGGACTGCGTTTGCCAAGGTTACCTGAGGAATGAGCAACTTTCTCAGACACTTTCCTCTAAGGCCACTTGCAGGCTGGACACTGGATCAGTTTCTAAGCTCTCCATATGTCTGGGTTGTGGAGTAGAGGCCTGTGAAGGCCTTGGACATTGTAACTGTGATGAAGGGCTCTACAAATTGACTTGGGTTAAGCGGCCTGTCACAGCCTAAGAAATAGTGTGTCAGCATCAACAAAGGCAGAAACTCAATCAATGGAGAGAGTTAGTATCTCCAGTCCTGTCGTCTCTCTCCATGCCTCACCATACCAAACAAGTTCATTACATCCCGCCGATCAAATGTGGAAGAGGACTTTCCATCCTGCTACACCACACTCAGCCTCCAGTATAGCATAACACCCCCTCTCTCTCTCTCTCTCTCTCTCTCTCTCTCTCTCTCTCTCTCTCTCTCTCTCTCTCTCTCTCTCTCTCTCTCTCTCTCTCTCTCTCTCTCTCTCTCTCTCTCTCTCCATCTCTCTCTCTGGTTCTCTCTATCCCTCTCCCACTCCCTCCCTCCCTCTCTCTCCATCTATCTCTCTCCATCCCTCTCTCTCCATCTCTCCCTGTCCCTCAATCTCTGTCCATCCCTCTCTACTTTTCTCTCTCTCTCTCTCTCTCTCTCTCTCTCTCTCTCTCTCCATATCTCCATCTCTCCCTCTCTCTCTCTCTCTCTCTCTCTCTCTCTCTCTTTCTCCACATCTCTCCCTCTCCCTATCTCCCTCTCTCGCTCATCTCTCTCTCTCTCTCTCTCTCTCTCTCTCTCTCTCTCTCTCTCTCTCTCTCTCTCTCTCTCTCTCTCTCTCTCTCCCTCTCTCCCCTTCTCCCTTTCGTTCTCTCGGAGCGTGTCATCATGATTCTTCAGACACGTGTGTGTGTGTCATCGTTGCTCTCGGTTACTGCCTCCTGTGTGAACCTGTCCCTGGAGCAGGACAAACCATTACAGGCTATTGCGTAATTCAGAGAGAAGATGTGAAAGAGGAGAGACTCTGCCACTACTCCTTAACCTTGGTGATGACTTGGTGAGGTACCAGCATCCACCATCAAATGTCATCTTGTCTTAGTGCTGTTGCTCGTGCACACACTGCCCCCTGCTGGTGCCTGGTAGTGTAGCGCACACACTGCCCCCTGCTGGTGCCTAGTAGTAAAGTGCACACAACAGTTATAACAGTTAAAAACACAAGTCAGATGTCTTTGCTCCCAATCTCTGGAACAATCTTCCCCTGAGTCTGAGAACTGCCCAGTCTGTTGACCAGTTTAAAACGCTACTAAAGACTCACTTTTTTGCATTGGCCTTTAACTTAAATTAAGCTTTTTTTTGTTTTGCTTTGTTGTTGTTGTTGTTGTTTTGCTGTTGTTGTGTATCTTAGGCCTATTTGTTGTTTTGCATTGTATTTTTGTACAGCACTTTGGTCAAATATTGTTGTTTTTAAATGTTCCATATAAATAAACTTGACTTGACTTTGCTCTGTTTTGACCTAAATAACTCCTCTGAAAAGACAGGTAAACTACAGTTGACAGATATCTGGACCAATCCCTATAATGAAACGGACTGTGTCATCTGCATCCATCTGATACCTGTCTGCTCAGGAGCACCTTGTGGTTTAAAGGGTCAAACGCCTCATTAAGTTCCAGGAACATCTGGGCAACACTTGCTGTTTTCAGTGAGATGGCAGTGGACCATTTCGTACTTTGGTACTTTTGTCAGGACTTTGGCCTGCATCAAAACTGATTAGGGTGAATTGGTTCCTTGCTTTCACGGTAGTCAACCAGCTCTCTCACTTTTGTCATTTTGTCGCCCTTTTTGAACCTGATGGATAGTTTACTGCTTGGTTTGGTTTTCCAGCCGGTTAAGTTGGCTTATATTCCAATTCGGTGGACATTGACAATCTCTGATAGATAAGAGTTCCGCATTAATTAGAGATTGAATCAGGGTGGAACTAATTTTTTTAATAAGAGTAGTATCCTCGAAGGCTTTGCTAGTCTCTCTACCCTCTCAAAAGGAGTGGACTCTCTGAAAGGTTCCTCGTGTGTTCCTCAGACCGCCAGGACCTGGAGGAGCCGTCCAAGGTGGACCAGCTGCAGGAGCCGCTGCTGGAGGCCCTGAAGATCTACGTGAGGAGGCGGCGGCCCACCAAACCCCACATGTTCCCCAAGACCCTGATGAAGATCACCGACCTGCGCAGCATCAGCGCTAAAGGTACGCCGGGCGCCGCTCTTGTCCACACTGAGGACCTCAAGACATCCGGTCCACAGGCTACTGCGCAAACGCTCAACGTGCATTAACTAGTCACTTCATATATCAGTATTGTTATGGTCCTAAAATGCTTATGAATGTATAATTAATTATTAATGATTAACTATTCATGCCCCCTGAGGGACACCTCTGTGGAAAAAGAGCCTGTGGGAGTGTGATTATCCCTCTGACCCTTGACCTCCACCCTGACCTCCACCCTGTCCCCAGGGGCCGAGCGGGTCATCTCGCTGAAGATGGAGATCCCGGGCTCCATGCCCCCGCTCATCCAGGAGATGCTGGAGAACTCGGAGGGCCAGGACAGCAGCAGCAGCAGCAGCAGCAGTGGAGGAGGAGGAGGAGGAGGAGGAGGAGGAGGAGGAGGAGGAGGAGGAGGAGGGGAGGGCGAAGGTGGATCGGAGGCGGGGTCACCGCGGGAGGCAGATAGCTCCGACACCACCACCACCACCACCACCACCTGCACCCGCTCCACCTCCACCTCCACCTGCAGCAGCAGCAGCAGCAAGAGCAGCCCCAAGAAGGAGGAGGAGGAGGAGGAGGAGGAGGAGGAGGAGGAGGAGGTGGCGGAGGGGGACAGCAGCAGGGAGGGGCCCTGCTCCCATGACGACGCTTCAGACACTGAGGGTGGTGGCAGGGGCCCGGAGTGACGGAGGGAGGGCTCCTGTATGGAGGAGGGGTGGGGGAGGGGAACAACTGACCCTAACATGGCGACACAGGATGAGACTGAATGGACCAAGACGGACGCGGAGACACGTGGACGCCCCCCCTGAGAGCCCTTACCGCACCTTTATTCCTCTCTCTTCCCCCCCCCCCCCCCCCCCGCTTTCTCTTTCTACGGACGAGCCCCCGCCCCGCCCCGCCCAGACGAGCTCTGAGGTCTTCTTTGGTGGGACCACTTTGACTGAGAGTTCCTAACCCCCCCCCACACACACACACACACACACACACACAGACACACAGACACACACACACACACAGACACACAGACACACTCTCCTCAGGTCTCCTGTGTAAATTCTTACCTGCATGATGGGATTTAAAAAAGTGGGTTTGTTTTTCTCTCGGGGTCTATCTGTCGCTCTCTTTCTCTCCGTCTCTCTCTCTCTCGCTCTCTCTCTCTCGCTCTCTCTCTCTCTCTCTCTCTCTCTCTCTCTCTCTCCCTCTCTCTCTCTCTCTCTCTCTCTCTCTCTCTCTCTCTCTCTCTCTCTCTCCCGATCCTATTGGTTGGGATGTTGCTGACATTGTATATTCCATGGTATGGTCAGGTCTGTTTCTATGACAACATTTTGTGGTGCTTTTTTCATTGTCTTAATATTATCTTTAAGGTGATACATGGAGATTTAAAGTGGGGCTCCTTGTAACGCCTCCTAAAAAAACCTTATCTAGAATGTTATTGCATATATATAGACGTTACAGAAGTCTAATATTTTATATTTTCTCTCCTATATTTAAATCATTTTATGTTTTATTTCTTTCATGGTTAATGTCTGAACGAGTCCCAGATCTCTTCAGAAGCTGAAGAATCTGTTCAGTGCGGTGGTCTCGAAGGAGCGAGGTCTTGAGAGACACGTTCATCATCACGTCTCACCGTAACGCTCCATGTTGCACCTCATACCGTCTGAAGGACGACATCACAAGCCCACAAGGTTGATGACATCTTCAAGCTATTTCCTCTGGTGTTCCGGCTCCTGTCTGGGAGTTCTGAGGGAGACCACTGCAGTCAAACCAACTCTCTGAACTAAAGAAATGAATGAAAAAAGAAACGCCTAAAATCGGGTACAAATGGGTGTGCTCTTGAGTTGTGCCTCCGAGGTGCAGAGTTCTGTACGGCTCGTACAAACAGAACGCACACGGCCTCCATCTTATGAGAGGAGCAGCGAGCGGGTAGAACCCACCATCCTCACCGCTGGCTCCCCCTTCTGTCTCCTCGTGTCAGAGGACCCCTCACACACCGCCTGAAACCGATTTGGAAGGAACAGCTCTTGCAATAAGCCGTGTTTCACCTCTCCGGTGTTCATCGCTGATCATTCCTGTGTTAGCGGTCAGGACGGAGCTGCCCTGAACCAAGTGTCTTTATTTAATACAGTGCAACCTAGGGGCCATCGGCATCCTTACAAAGAAACCTGTTCACCAGCCCACCTCATAGCCGATCACTGCGGCGGCTGAGGTCTTAAGGCAGAAGGTGAAAGAAGGTGAAACACTCGAGATTAAGAAGGATGTCGTTGGGCCTTTAGGGAACACGTTGTACGTTACAGTGATGCTAAAGGAGATTGTGGATTGTGGTCGTCTTCGTGATGCAGTGAACCCGAGAGCCGCTCCTCTGCTCTCTGGTTCTTTACTTTGTTTTGGTCCCCCCCCCGGGGTCAGGGCGACCGGGTACTGTGGGCGGGGCCGTCTCACTAAGCACTTAAAGGCTCTGAGCCTATCGTAGAGTAGCGGTCGCAGGTCGGGGATTTGAGGTATTGATACGGCAAATGATTATGGCATAGGCGTAGAAATTAAATGGGCTATCAACGAGTACGCCAACGTAAGTAAAACCTGATGGTTTATTACCATCACTGGTAGAAAAGGGAATTATGCATCGCTTGGTGGAATGTCCTCTCCTACAGCCAGTAGGCCACTAGGAAAGAAAGATCTACTAGGGATCAGCCAATCAGACGGCTCCACAGAGTTTCTGAGGACCCATCGCGTTCCCATGGAAACGAAAGGGTCTGGCCAGATGTGCTGAGGCTCAGAGTATCAGAGTAACAGTTATTTATCATTCTCATTCTCATGCTCTGTCTAGTTTACATCGTCATATTAAACCATATCATAAGGGAAAGCCGCTTCAGGGGTTCGTTTAGTTGTTGTTCTATTTTGGACCACGTTTGAATGTGAATTGTGTCATGATGTTCTTTAGGAATCATATGCAGTGTTAAAGATATACTTTGTTCTTTGTTTTTGCGCGATGGCTTTGCATCTGTCTGGGACCCAGAGCCCCTCTTCTCCCCGGTTCTCCTGGACCTCATCTCTCCTGGTGAGAGGTGGCAGGGAACCAATAGCAAACACGAACACCTTCCCCAGCCGAACACTGGGGACCCCCGGGATTCATCATGGACCCACAGAGGTTCACGATGGACCCCGGGGGTTCCTCACGGACCCCAAGGTTCCTCATGGACAACGTGACGGTCAACATTAGTGTTCGATGTCATGCTGAATGTCGCGCCGCACAGCTCGCCCTTCATTGTAGAGGTGTTACACAATTGCTACGTGTGCTTTGTGTGCCTCTGTAGCAACGCCCGGTATTCTACTTCCGGTTTGGAGGAAGACAGGAAGAGGGGGGTCTTCCCCCGGGTCCCGCCTCCGTTTCACGGTCATATGAGGAGGTCTCAACTTGACCTCGGCCGTGGGGGACCGTCGTACCGCCAGGTCCAACAGGCTAACTGTGGTCAACAGGCTAACCGCCTGGTCCACCAGGCTAACTGGCTAACCGCCTGGTCCACCAGGCTAACTGGTCACCAGGCTAACAGGCTAACCTCGTGGTACTGTCCTCACGGTAAGAAGCGGAGCAGCTGTTCCTGACCCCCCTCACCTCTCAAGGCTAGAGAACGGACAAGCCGCTGACCCCCAATCAATCAAATCTCAATCAGATCGGCAGCTGTCACTGAGACTCCGGGCTCGGAGTGGGCGGAACCCCGCCCACGTATGTTCTACTGTACAGTCTGGAGACCCCCAGACCCCTCCCCCCCAGGGGTAGACCCCCTGCTAGCGGCCCCCCCAGCCCCCCAGGTAGTCTGACCCCCCCAGGTGGAGACCCCCCAGAGGGAGGCCTTGTGAAGCCTCCTCACGAGGCTCTGAGTGGTCCTTTGCTGTCGGTTGTAAATGTCGTTGTTTGTACATTAACGATGCTTTCTATGTTCATATCCTGTTTAACTTTACCATGAGCTGGCAAAGTAATAAAATTATATTTATTTTAAAATACCGACGTGTTTGTGTTCTTCCTCTTATCGGGAGATCTGTCCCAGTGTTGTCATGGTTACGAGGAATGGAGTTTGAAGAAGAAGGGCAACAGACACCAGATGTTCTTCCATTTCGTTGTTTACTTTCAAGTTCATGTCAAAAGGTACAGATGACTCTTACTACAGGTCTACGATTCTACAGCTGCTCCATACGATACACAACACTTCATGAGAATAAGATTAATTAAAAAAACAACTGCATATGTATATAATAAAAGTGTAAAACACCTACACGGTAAAAAAGAAATAACATAGACACCATTAAAAGAACACAAAGAGTCAAGTAACAAATGAAACCGGGAGGGAAATGTACAAAAGTCTGGGCACATGGGGGGGGTCAGGGGGTCGGAGAGGGGCGGTAATGCGTGTGTGTGTGGGGGGGGGGTGAGGGAGGAGGGAGGGGAGGTCGGCTAGTCGAACATGCCGTCGTCCTCATCGTCGTCGTCCAGCTCGGCGAAGTAGTTGACCTCCTTCTTGGCGCGGCCGGGACGGTCCCGCGACAGGGCCTCGGGACGGTCCCGCGACAGGGCCTCGGCCCGGGCCCGGGCCTCCACGCGGGCCGCCAGCGGCGTGCTGACCAGCGGGTCCTCGTCCTCGTCCGACGACTCCGACGACAACGCCTTTTTGGATTTCTGAGGACGCAGGGAGAAGCGTGAGATATTAAATCCGGATCAAAGCGGTCGGAGCAGCGGAGGGAAGGGGGCGTCCCCGCGGACGGAGAGCGAAGCTCACCTTGCCCGACGCGGCCTTCTGCTTCTTCGTCGAGCCGTAGTCCCCGTCCTCGGAGCCGGAGTCCTTCCTCTTCCTCCCTCGGCCTTTGCCTGCCATGGGGGGATAAACATTAGCGCCTGAGGAAGACCCCACACCCCCGCCCCGCCCTGCCCTCCTGAGCCACAGGGTCACATGGGCCCCTACCTTTAAGTGCTGGTGAAGGCTTCTTGGACGGCGTGTCTGAGTCCGAGTCCCACACAGACTTGTCTGGTTTCTTGTCTTTCGGTGCTGCTGGTTTCCTGGCCCTGGGAGCCGCTTCTGAGGGCTTCCTGGCTGCTGCAGACCGACAGGACATTTCATATATGATGAATAAAACGGAATAATACACTACATTTTGATATTCTTACATGAAAGCAGGCCATGCACATATATGCAGGTATGCAATCCCTCAGCCACATTCACTGTGTGGCACCGGGGCCCCAAGCAGAGCGGCCTGCGAGGTCACTGGGTCGGTGAGGTGAGGTCACTGGGTGGAGGTAATCTCTGCAGCCAGGGGGGGGGGGGGGGGGGGGGGGGTGTACGACAGACCCCCAGCTCTTCATAGGACGGAGCTACCGCGTGGAAAGCTTTGGATGTCGCCGTGGAAACCCTGAGAGTAGGCCGCTGAAGGCCGTGAGAGCGGTCAGGTGACCGGGGAGCAGGTTTATGGGGGCGCTGACCTTTCTTAGCGGGGGGCGTCTTCTCGAGCGCCGAGCCGCCGGAGAGAGAGGAGAAGGCCCCCGGCCGCACGCCACCATCACTGTCTGACTTAGAGCCGTCTGAGGAGGGAGAGGACACAGCAGGTCAGAGCACGGAGGGAGGAGAGGAGGGAGAGAGAGGAGGGAGGGAGAGAGAGGAGGGTGAGGGAGGAGGGAGAGAGAGGAGGGAGAGAGAGGAGGGAGAGAGAGGAGGGTGAGAGAGGAGGGAGAGAGAGGAGGGAGAGAGAGGAGGGAGAGAGAGCAGGGTGCTCACCACTGTCGTTGCTCTTCTCTGAGAAGGCCTTGGAGGGGAAGATGCTGGCCGAGTCCCTCTCCTGTGGTGCAGCTGCCGGCCTTCATGGGGAACACAGACGGAGTCGTTCTAACAGGTTTCCTCCCCACAACGTGCATATAAACGTGCATTCTAGAAACATACCTTGGACAGTGCACCAAGACAAACCCTACCAGTAACAGAACTAACCAAGGAGAGAACTAAATCAATAGAATGAGAGGAGTAACCCCCGGGCCTTACGCTGGAGTGTGTTTGGGGGGCGAGGGGGGGGCGTCCTGGTCGTCGGGGTCCTCGTCGCTGGCCTTGCCCTCGGGGGGGTCCGCGTCCTCCATGTAGGACCTGGCGGGCGAGCGGGCCCCGTTGTCCTCGCCGTTCTCCTCGTCATCGTCCTCCTCCTCCGAGAAGTCAAAGGTGTACTTGGCCTTGGAGGCTGAGCCGGAAACAGAAGAGGTCGCTCAGGTCAGTTCAGGTCCTGAGTCTGCTCCAAGTTACCTCGTGCTTTAGAGCTTTAAATGCGTTGTATTAAACTGCTGTGGTTTTGCGCGTTCATCCATCTGCAGGCCCACCGGCAGCCCGTCCGCCCCCGGGTGGGGGCGGACGGGTGTCATCGGGTTCAGGGGGAACTGAATCAGCATGAAGCCCTCAAGCAGTTTACCGGCTTCACATAACCGTTCTCTCTGGTTGAAAACATTGCATGGTTAGCGAGGGCACGGCCCTGGCGGAGGAGGACTTGACTAAACACAAGTCGCTGGGTGCCTTCGCTCTGTGAGTTATGAACTGCGGTTGCCGGCCTGTTGCGTCACATCTGCCGCCTCGGAGCGGCGTGTTTCATCATCATCCCTGTGACTCACACACTCCCCTCCCCAGACTCTGAATCCCTTTCCTTCCCACTAAACGGTTCTCCTAGCGGCGAGGAAACCCACGTCTGGAAGTGGCCTTTTATCATCGACTTAAAATGCAACATCGAACTATGTTGAAATGGGAAGGTTTATAATTGTAACCCTCAATATTGTACAGTCTGAAACCCAGGCCTGCATTGTGTGTTGCTGTGCTGTGTTGGTTCTAGCTATGCGGTGTTGGTTCTAGCTGTGCGGTGTTGTGTGTAGTTGTGCGGTGTAGTGTGTAGTTGTGGGTCTGACCGGAGGCCCTCTGGGACTTGGTCTCTCGGGGGACGACGAACTCGCTCTCATCCAGCTCGCTCTCCGACTTCTCCGACTCCTCGTCCGACCAGGGGTTCCTCTTCTTCACCTTCTTGGTGGGCGTGCCCTTGGGCACCGGGGTCTTCCTCACCCGGGGGGCTCCTGCGATCACAACACACAACACAAGGGCTTCCTTTAAAGAGGAGCATCAAAGAGTCCTCAGCAGTGTCTGCTGCCCACTGGGTTCTGCTCCTCGGGTTGAACCACGAGGCTGATCAGGGTTTACCAGAGCGCTCCACATCTGTGTACAGTAGAAGAGCCTTGCCCTCCCTCTGATCCAGGGGGGGGAGGCAGGACCCACCTGGCTCCTTCTTCTCCCTCTTCACGCGGGGCGTCTTGGGCTTGGCCGCGCTGGCGGGCGTCGAGGCGGCGGGGCCGGACGACGGCGAGTTCAGAGAGTTCTCCTTGGAGGCTCCCTCTCCGTCCTCGTCAAACTCCATCTTCACCACCACGTCGGTGTCGCCCTGGGGGGCCACAACACAGCGTGAGGGGGGGGGGGGGGGGGCACGGGGTACCTCCACGTACGATATGATACACCAGACCATAATAGATGGTTAGACAATCCTATAACGATACATCACGGTACGTGTCTAACGATGAATACAAAATGACTGTGAAAAGGTATGATTAGGGATTTCTGTCTTTATTTATGATCCAATCTGGGTTTTTCGGGTTGTCTTTGTTTAGTTAACTTCCGTTCAAGGTTCCTTCATTCATGTGTTGAGCGCCACCTCGAGGAGCAGGAAGATCTGCTTAGAGCGCCTTCTGTTATTAAAAGAGCACACACTGTGGACCTGCTGGGGGCGGCCAGCTCCATCTACCCTCTGCCATCAGCAGAACGCACGGCTGGCCCATCAAGTGCAGAGAGCAAAGGCCCCGGCGCGGTCATCCTGGCGTTACCCATGAGGTCGAGGCCCTCCTAGTGTCCCACCCTGATATACACCCTGATCACTGACACTTACCCCCAACACCATCGTAGCAGCAGCATGCTCTAATCAAAGTCCACGAAGCAGGCAGAGAACCCCACAGTGGGCCATGGGCTGCTCCTCTCCTCTCCTGACTCACCTTCTTCCTCTTGATGAGCTTCTTGGCCGTGTCGGCCTTCATGGGCTGGCTGGGCGGCTCCACGCGCCGGCCGTAGGGCGAGGGCAGCGTCTCCTCCAGGTGGATCTTCTTCACCTTGGGCTTGCCCACCTTGCCCTTCACCAGCTTGGTGGCCCGGCCCATATTCTGCTCGTCCCGCTCCTGTGCCTCCACGCTCTGAAACCACGGGGGGGGGGGGGGGGTTACTGCGGGGCACACAGCCAGCACACACCAGAGGAGTCTCTAGGTCTCTGTGTAAATCTGTCTGTCTGTCTGTCTGTCTGTCTGTCTGTCTGTCTGTCTGATGTCTGTCTGTCTGTAGTGCTTTCTGTGTCTGTCTGTTTGTCTGCAGGTCTGTATGTAGGTCTGTCTGTCTGTCTGTCTGTCTGTCTGTCTGTCTGTCTGTCTGTCTGTAGGTCTTTCTGTGTCTGTCTGTCTGTCTGCAGGTCTGTCTGTAGGTCTTTCTGTGTCTGTCTGTCTGTCTGTCTGTCTGTCTGCAGGTCTGTAGGTCTTTCTGTGTCTGTCTGTCTGTAGGTCTGTGTGTTGGACTGTACGGCCAAAATGGCCAAATGGTTCATTGTTGAAAATGGGCCACATTTAATAATAACGTAAGATGCGTGGCAGATAAACTCAGCCACAGAGACTTACGTCCAGCTGCTCAATGAACACCGCCAGGTCCTCCTTCCACAGATCCTCAGACGACTTCCTCTCCAGACCGTTCAGCTCCCCCGTCTGAGCAAAGCACCGGCACAGACAAACAAACAAACAAACAAACAAACAAACAAAGAGCCGTCAACCTCCCCACTCCGCTCCTCCAGCGGCCCCCCGGCGCCCCTCGGGGGTGCTGCGTACCTTGAGGTCGCGCTGCTTGAGCAGCTCCTCCACCTTCTCCTTGGTCAGGCACCACAGCGGCATGTTGAGGATGTAGTTGAAGTTGGGCCCCGACGTGGAGCCCGAGTCCCCGGAGCCGTCGCTGTCGTTGCCGTCGCGCTCGTCCTCCTCCAAGGCCTGCGGGCAGAGTGGGGGGGCGGTGAGCGCTCCGCTCTCCTCCTCACAGGGAGAGCGCGCTCAGACCGCCCCTAGTGGGAGGCCGTACTGCTGTGTGTGCAGGTTCAATGATTAGGGCAATGGTCCCACTACTCTGCCGTGTTTAGCGGCCACAGTTGATGATGACCGTGATCACAGGTCTGAAGCAGGGCCCCCTCCTAGTAGAGGAAGCCTGAGCGTTCCCAGTGTGTGTGCTTCAGGATAGAGTACCTTCTCCTGGGCCTTGGTCCAGGCCACCACCGGGTCGGACTCGTAGCCCTTCTGCACCAGCATCCGGATCAGCTCCCGCTTCGACTTGTTCTCTAAGATAAACACCAGACAGTTAGGACACCAAGCAATAGATGGTTGCATGGATGGTGTGTGTGTGTACATGTGTGCTTGTATGCTTGTGTGCTTGTGTGTGTGTGTGCGAGTGCGTGCGCGCCTCTCACCGATGGCGACCTTGCCCTCGATCTTCTCCAGGACGAAGCGGGCCTGGTTGGACAGCTTGGCGGCGTCGGCCCCCAGGCTGCCCAGCAGCCAGTCCTTCCTCAGCTTGTAGTACTGCAGGCGCAGCGTGAAGAACTCCCGCAGGATGTCGTGCACCGAGTCGTAGCGCTTCAGACAGCCCATGTGGTCGAACAGCACCTGAGGGCGTCACAGCTAGGATGAGCGTCTCCACTGAGGATCACTGGGGGCACTTTTATAAAAGGACAACACGCTGGTGTTTACAGTGTGTCAAATTATCAATCGCAAAAAATATTAATAATTAAACACTTAATAATCATTATTGTAAAATTAAATAAATGACATGATTGCTGTGCCCACGGTGGCTCGATATTCAGCAGGTTGATCCCCGTCGTCTGTTTATCTTTATGGATGGATGTGTCCTCGAGTCCTTCCCGGCCAGGAGGGTGAAGCCTCACCATGGAGTTGCAGGTCAGGGACGACTGCAGCTTGAAGACCTTGTGCAGCCCGGCCGCCTCCGCCTGGATCAGCTTCTCCTCCGACATGCGCACCAGGAACTTGACGGTGGAGTCCGTGTGGTACTCCTTGTAGTCGTTGATCAGGGCGGGGGTCTTGTCCGTGCCCTGCAGCATGGGCTCCAGGACCGACTCCTTGTAGGCCTGTAGGGAGAGAGGAGCCCCCAATCAGAGAGAGAGAGAGGAGCCCCCAGTCAGAGAGAGAGAGAGGAGCCCCAGTCAGGGGGGGAGAGGCCGCGGTCTGAGAGAGAGAGAGAGAGAGAGAGAGAGGCCGCGGTCTGAGAGACGAGAGAGAGAGAGAGAGAGAGGAGAGAGAGAGAGAGAGAGAGAGAGAGAGAGAGAGAGAGAGAGAGAGAGAGAGAGAGAGAGAGAGAGAGAGAGAGAGAGAGAGAGAGAGAGAGAGAGAGAGAGAGAGAGAGAGAGAGAGAGAGAGAGAGAGAGAGAGAGAGAGAGAGAGAGAGAGAGAGAGAGAGAGAGAGAGAGAGAGAGCCGACTACATCGTCCACTAAAGGACAGGCCCAGGTTACCTGAGTCCAGGTGCGGACGGGCAGCTCGGTGATCTCGACGGTGTTCTTGTCGATGACGGAGATCTCTCCACTGACCAGGTACTGGTTCTGCCCCAGCTCGTGGATCACTCCTTTGAAGTTCTTGTACCTGGGGAGCTGGTTGGTCCAAACAGATGAGACAGAGTAAGAACAAACACACACCTTATGAATCAAGTCGTGCTACATCCCCACACTGTGGTAGCCTGGAGCTCTGCTTTGTGAACCCTTGACGCTCCCACCCTGTACCCTGAAACCGTCCCCAGTGCAGTAGGAGAGGGGTTCTGACCATAGGCAGGGGGTCCTGGTGGCTGAGCATGCGGTAGATGTTGTTGACGATCTCGCGAGGGTCGTAGTTGGGCAGCTTGCAGGCCCAGCCGGTGCCGATGCCCTCCGCCCCGTTCACCAGCACCATGGGGATGATGGGGATGTACCACTCGGGCTCCACCTTCTGGTTGTCGTCGTACAGGAACTTGAGCAGGTTGGAGTCCACGGCCGGGAACAGCAGCCTGGCCAGGGGGCTGCAGGAGGAGAGGGACGGTCAGGAACCTCACACTGCTAGGGTCTAAGGCCTCTGGGATTAGTGATCCAGGTCCACATTTAATGAATACAGTCAACAATAAGGACTGAGGATTTAAATGTGGCTCCTTGACACTCCGGATCATTGCTTCGTATGATCTATCTGATGATTAAGAGGGGCTAGCATCACCTGAGCATGGTGAAGGTGTAACGGGGGCTAGCCTCACCTGAGCATGGTGAAGGTGTAATGGGGGCTAGCCTCACCTGAGCATGGTGAAGGTGTAACGGGGGCTAGCCTCACCTGAGCATGGTGAAGGTGCAACGGGGGCTAGCCTCACCTGAGCATGGTGAAGGTGCAACGGGGGCTAGCCTCACCTGAGCATGGTGAAGGTGTAACGGGGGCTAGCCTCACCTGAGCATGGTGAAGGTGCAACGGGGGCTAGCCTCACCTGAGCATGGTGAAGGTGTAACGGGGGCTAGCCTCACCTGAGCATGGTGAAGGTGTAACGGGGGCTAGCCTCACCTGAGCATGGTGAAGGTGTAACGGGGGCTAGCCTCACCTGAGCATGGTGAAGGTGTAACAGGGGCTAGCCTCACCTGAGCATGGTGAAGGTGTAACGGGGGCTAGCCTCACCTGAGCATGGTGAAGGTGTAACGGGGGCTAGCCTCACCTGAGCATGGTGAAGGTGTAACGGGGGCTAGCCTCACCTGAGCATGGTGAAGATGTAACGGGGGCTAGCGGCATCCTTGCCCCCGTTGATGCGGGTACCGAACTGTCCCAGGGGCTGGAGGATGTTGACGTTGTTGCTGCCCACAAAGTTCTGCGCCAGGTTCACGATGGTCATCATGAGGGTTTGCTGTTGGGGACGAAAAGAAGGAGGTCAAAGGATGTTCTAAAGATTAAGATATAATCGCACACCGAAGACTTTCCCTCAGAAGAGGAGACGGGGGTCCACACCTCTCCATGATGGTAGGCAGACATCTCTGCCACGGAGCCAGCCAGCTGGGCAACCTTCACCTCCCTCTTGTCGTTCCTCTTCATGCAGGTGAAGAGCACCTTCCTCTGGCCCGGCTTGAGACCTGGAGACAAACACAGGCTCAGGCTGCTGCTGCACGCTGTCGTGCTCAGCCACGTGTGGTGTGTGTGTGTGAGTGGAGACGGCCTTTCTTTGTGTGTTCAAGAACGGATCGTTCATGTTTGATTTTATTTGAGTTTGTCTTTCCGGGGATTTTGTAATCACCGGGGGAATTATCAACATCCAATGAAAAGTGTGCATTTGCGACCAAGCCAGAGAACCAAGAGGAAATGTGTTTGTATGTCGTGATGTCAGAGGGGGGTGGGTCAGGGGGCGCTCTGTGGGGGGGGCCAGCGTACCGTCCACCAGGGAGGGCAGGGACCTCTCGTTGTCCGAGTTGGAGAAGAGGATGAGCTCCTTGTTGATGAAGTCGTTGTAGGACAGGTGCCTGGTCTGCGTTCCGTACAGGTATTGCTGGAGGAAGAGAGTACCGTGAGCTCACCAAACACAAAGCTATCATTGGTGCCGGCGCCGCTTTTCATATGGTCGGTGATCACACTCGTCTGATGAATGGACGAATGGTTTAACGCGGTCAAAACAGGGCTGTAGTTCTGGGGGTTCCTCTGTGTGGCTGCGGGGTCACAGCCGTTCTCCTACGAACCTCAGGCAGGCCGTGCAACCGGCGCTGGCGGCGGTCCTCCATGAAGTTGGTCAGCCACTCCTTGCGGTCGTCCGTCTTCTTCTTGCTGAAGGCCTGAGGAGGAGGAGGAGGAGGAGGAAGAAGGCCTGCTCAGCGTGTGACCAAACCTTTCTAACCATAGCCATAGCGGTCACTAGGTGTTCTCATGTCTGCATTTCTATTTAAGAAGTTAACGTTTTTTAGACACTTTTTTAGATTGATTTGAATGAACAGGCATGTGGAATAAAACCCAGCTCAAATAATCCACTTCGATGTTAATTCTTTTTACCATTCACATAATTTTGCCACATTCGACCTGGACTAGGGCTGCACGATATGGGCAAAATATGATATCCCGATATTTTTTGGCTGAATGGCGATATACGATATATATCTCGATATTTTGTGGGTTAGATGGTTTTTTTTGTAAGTCAAAAGCCACATGTGAGATGTTGCAAGCACTTTTATTAAAACATAAGTCATGCTCATGTGATTTTGTATCGTTATTTTCAACAGAATTGAATGAACATAAAAAAAGGGACGTTTTTCACCTTCTTCACAAAATAATCACCTATGCAAAACAATATAAAGCTGTAGGTTACACACATTAGCTACCATTGCATTGGCTTCGTCGCATTGTCCTGCGTACTACGGTGAGGGTTTCAGTGCGCCGTAACTTTAATCCCCCGCCCCCTCCCTTCTCCGTTCCATTTGGGAACATGTTTGGTTTCATTTCGCTTGTTTCGTATATTTTAATTAATTAATGAAGAGCGTCACCAGAGGGCGCCCCCAACACATTTGCAGAGCGTGGGCCCTGGTTTCGGGGCAGAAGAAACTGTCGCGGCCGGTGATGCAGCAGCACAGCCACGGAGTTTTACGCTTTCCTCATACTGCACTTTGTGCCGCTGCTGTAAATGGTGGAACAGATTTGTCGTGCTTCCACTTTTAGTCGCAACGGTTTTGCTACACTCTCTACAGCAGCTGCCTCGTTTTCTTTACGGGTAACATCCATGCTTGTTGTGTTGTGAGGGGGCGGCGGGGGCGGGAATGAGGCGTCTTTGCACACGGCACGTTCGGAAAGACAGAGTGGGAGGGGGAGGGGTCGCGCTCACAGTCTCCAAGACAAGCGCTGTAGACGCTTGAGGGGGAAACTGACAATTTTTACGCATATCGATATAAAAGATATTGTCAAATCTTGTATCCCCTTGGAAATTATATCGATATATCGTACATAGCCGATATATCCTGCAGCCCTAACCTGGACCAAATCAAAAGGTCCAACAGACAGTTGGCGCTGGTCCAGGCATCGGGCAGCCGTCTCCATGGAGACGGAACTCACCAGAGTGATGGCCGAGTCGTCCTCCGTGCCGCCGTATCGGAACATGATGCGGTGCCGCTCCATCTCTGAGAAGTACTCCTTGGCCTCTTTGCTCGTGCTGGTCCCCAGACCTGGAACACCAGTCACAAGGACGTCCTTCACACACTGCCACACCTGGGACGGCCCACTGGGGCCCAGACACACGGGCTAGACGCCAGGGAGGGAACACACGCCGGAGGAACTCACCTTTGTAGTACTTTATATGCCAGGTTTTGTAGTTTTCTGTGTTTTGCTTCCACTCGTCAAACTCGGGAATGCTGTAGAAGGCCAGATCCACCTTGTTCTTGCTCACCTATAGATCCAGAGCACATAGAAACGTTACATCCTAGTGAAGTCGGCAGTGGGCGGGGGGGGGGGGGGGGTCCCGAGGGGCCTCACCTTGACGATGGGGGTGATGAACTCCTCCAGGAAGGTGTGCTTGAGGAGGGACGGCCAGTTGTGGTGGAAGAAGTTGATCAGCAATCCTTTGATGTGGGAGCCATCTTGATCCTGGGACACAGAACAAGGCACCACCAAACCATGAAACATCTCCAATCACCACCGAACCATGAAACATCTCCAATCACCACATCACCAATACATCCTGGGGCTGTCAAAATGAGCCAGTGCATTTCCGAGATTCATCTGAAGTATTTACCGCATTAAAGATAACAAAGGCAGCAGCAGATAAAAGCAATGAATTGCGATTATTCAAAATGATTAAAAGTCCATGTATAATTTATAATTCAGAGAGAACCTTTTCCATTTTTACATTTTTCATTCCTCCTGGCTACAAAGCTAATGGGGTGACCAATCCCAGTACACTCACATCACGGCGAGAGAGCAGCTGAATGGAACCAGTGTTCTGGACTTTAGGAATAAGTTACACAACGCTCCTACAATGATGAGACTGGACAAGACAAATTATTATCGGCCCAAGATTAATATAAGTAGTGTGGACCAATGCCTCTGGCATATGTCAAAGATATTTGACATTATAAGATCCTGATGTCAATCAATCAATTCAGACTCTGATCAGATAAAACCAGCGTGCCTGTAGAGAAGGTCCTGGCTCTGAGGCACTCACCTGATCAGTCATGATCATGATCTTGCCGTAGCGCAGGGACTTGAGAGACTCGGGGTCCTCGTAGCTCTTCTTGTACTGCAGCCCCACGATCTTGATGATGTTGTTGATCTCAGCGTTCTCCATGATCTGCCGACACACCGACACTCAGTCAACACCTGCAGGGTCTGCTGCTTCCTCTGGACGGTGCCTGGCTGAGACCCTCTCTGGGCTCACCCTCGCTCTACATAGGTCTGCCGTCCAGCCTCTTGCAGAAGGTCGGAATGACACGACCAATCAGCGTTCGGGGGAGGGAGTTTCATGACCAATGGGTTGTGTCAAAGTCTGCCAAATTAAAAGGTCCCATGACATGCCACCAGGTGTGGTGGATTAGCCGTTACAAGACGTTTAGAAAATCTGCTGTAGCAATTGTTGCTTATCTGTCACACATCTGGTGGCATGTCATGTGACCTTTAAACACACAGGAGGCACCCGAGGGAAGAGCGGCGACCGACAGCACAAGGCATTCAGCTCTATGTGTGCAAAGAAGTGCTTTATGACTCCATGCCCCCCAGCCTGGGGGTCCAGTGTGTAGACTCCATGCCCCCCAGGCTGGTGGTCCAGTGTGTAGACTGAGTCTCTTGGGGGTCTCATGAGGCGGTGTTCTGTGATGGAGCGGTTACCTGCTTGTGCGATGCCTCTCGCACATTGAGGATCTTCCCTCGGAGGGGGAAGACCCCGTAGCGGTCGCGTCCGATGACCCCCAGCCCCGAGACCGCCAGCGACTTGGCCGAGTCTCCCTCCGTCAGGATGAGCGTGCATTCTGACGAGTGTCTGCCGCCTGGAACACACACACACACACACGCTCAACCGGTCACACCACACCTCCATCATAGCAGCTCAAGCTTCAAGTTGCATTAGAAGAGTCGTGGTCCAAGGAACACGTCACTCATAACAGTAACCATGGCTACAGGAAACAGGGTACAGGTAGCAGCCTCACTAGTTCACTACCTCAACTAGTTCACTACCTCAACCAGTTCACTACCGGTACCAGATGAGCAGTGACACTTGTGAAACCAACCACAGCTCAGTAGCTCAGCTCCTGGCTGACAGTGGCCGTGTGTGGCACTAAGGCCCCACATGGGCAGAGCTTCACCGGGCGGAGCGGCGGGAGGAGGGCTCACCTGCGTCGTTGGCGTCGTCCAGCTTGGGGATGCCTTTGATCTTGCTGTACTTGACGGACGAGCACTTCTTGTTGAGCTGGGTCTGGGCCTTGAACTTCACCCAGTTCAGGATGCTCTCCACGATGCCACAGTTGGTGGCCTGCAGAAGGGGAGGGCTTAAGTGAGCAGGGATCTCAATGGGTTTGATACCATGACTCATGACGCGATGCGCGGCAACGACCGAGACATCGCTCACGGCAACACCGAGAGCAGTGGGACTTCTTTACAGAAAAGGGATTCAAATGTCCGATCTGAACGGATCGTTCTCGTGGAGTGAACAACAGTTCAACTGCTCAGGCTCTCATGACGATGGAGCCTTTATAAAGTGGTCCACGCATCACACCGGTGACAGCAGCTTTAGTCCTTCAGTCCGCTCTGAACTCACCGCCCGGATGAACTTCTCAGACAGAAGGCACTTGGAGCCGAAGCTCTTGGTCTGCAGCGTCATGTTCTCCTTGGTCTGAGAGTCGAATGTGGGGTTCTCGATCAGTGCGTTCACAAACACCCAGATGTGGTTCTTCACCTGGATCAAGAGAATACAGTCATGAGGTCTTGACACACACACACACACACACACACACACACACACACACACACACACACACACACACACACACACACACACACACACACACACACACACACACACACACACACACACGTTTGGGAGGAGAGTGGCGTCGTCACCTGGAAGGGCTTGACCGAGACCCCTGCCTTGTTCTTCTTCTTCACCACCTCGATGAGCTTGGACACAATCTGGTCCACCACGTAGTCGATGTGTCTCCCGCCCTGTGGACCAGAGGGAACGATGGTGACCACAGCAGAGTGTACACATGATGAAGCACACCGTAACAACAGAGACTATTTGTCTCTCCAAAATGGTCAAACCAAAAGAACACTTTGTCCTGTATTAATAACTATTAATCAGAGTTTGAATTCAACGTTTTTATTTGTCGGTCGTCTCTTTCTGTAACGCGCTTCTTGAACACTGCTTCAGATAAAACAGATTAAAAAGAACCATGCGTTCAAGCAGACTGGGCCGAAGAGGAGGGGCGGTGGTGAGATAGTGGTGAAGGCTACTGTTGATGGTGAGGCAGACTGGGTTACTCGGATGGAGAGGATTTTCATAACAACCTCGAATTATGGGAGCGAGGACGTCCACTGGACTAGCAATGTTCGGTCTAATTTCACTTGGGTTTTGTTTGTTATGAAAAAAAAATAGAGTGAAAATCCTATACTTCAATGTCTCCATAGACGGTAAAAGAAGTCAAACACAAAGGCGTTCAGGTGGAGAGTAATGTTCTGTCACCGAGGGAAACCACGAGGGATCAAACAATCTGGGAAATGTGCCTCCATGAAACGCTGTTTTGATGAGACATCTGAAAATAAGCAGGGAGTACGCGGCCCAAGAGACAGTTGTGCGAGGGGCAGACCGTGGGAAGGTTTTTACATAAGGTCCAATAAGCCCAACCTCCATATCTCCTTTTTTGAAGCTTGTTTCACTTTTGGGGAGAGTCACACTGTTTAAGATGAAAAACGTTCACATTGAGTACATTCCACCTCTACCGTGCAGCGCCCCTCAGAGACGCCGTAGTGTCGTGCGTGGCTCTGTAACGTTGCAAGCGAGTAGCGGTGCTCATAGTAGCGGGTGAGCCCTCTCTGGTAGCATACCTTGGTGGTGGCGATGCTGTTGACGAAGCTGACCTGCTGGAAGCCCTTCTCGCTCATGGCCAGGCCCACCTCCCAGCGCTCGCTCACCGACTCGTTCACCACCTTCAGTGCCACGCCCGTCTCGTCCAGCTTGTCCTTCACGTACAGGTCCACGTAGCTGCGGAAGCCCGTCACCTGCGGGCCCAGAGGACACGGTCGCTGGGAGTTCACCAGCGGAACGGCTGCTGACCGCAATGTCGACGCTACCTTAGTGGTAGCTCATTAACGCTGATTGATACTATGGTGTGTTTGGTCCCGCCATGGTAAAAAACCAATGGCAAACCTGTAGTAGCCAAACCCCAAACAAAACACAATACATCTCCGTGACCTCCAGTAGATATCCGCACTCAGGACTCCCTCTGACATGTACATGCACTACACTCAGGACTCCCTCTGACATGTACATGCACTACACTCAGGACTCCCTGTGATATGCACAGTGAGGACTTACCGGCAGCTTCTTCCCGTTCAGCACGACCTTGACCCCTCGACAGGAGCCGGCGATGTCGTACGCGCGGCGGGTCAGCAGCGCCACAATGTCCTTGTCCAGCTTCTCCATGTTGAACTTGGACAGGTCGGGCTGGAAGGTCACGTTGGTGAAGTCCTCGCTGTCAAAGTGCTTGATCTTGGGCTCCGCCGTCTTGGTCATGTTGTTCTGCCAGGTCTGCAAGAAAACCACATAGAACAAGCCTTAAGAGAACCACATAGAACAAGACTTAAGAGAACCACATAGAACAAGACTTAAGGGAACAACGTAGAACAAGACTTAAGAGCCCCACATATAACTAGAATTAAGAAAACCACAAAGAACAAGACTTAAGGGAACAACAAGACCTAAGAGAACCACATAGAACAAGACTTAAGCGAGCAAGACTTAAGAGAACATAATTAAGAAAACCATAGAACCAGATACAACAAGACAGAGAACCACTTGCAACAACTTGTTCTACGTGGTTCCCTTAAGTCTTGTTCTATGTAGTTCTCTTAAGTCCACATAGAGAACCACATAGAACATGACTTAAGAGAACCACATAGAACAAGACTTAAGGGAACCACGTAGATTAACAAGGCTTAAGAGAACTACATAGAACCAAATAGAACAACAAGACTTAAGGGAACCACATATAAGAACAAGACTTAAGGGAACCACATAGACAAGCACTTTGAGATTCTTGAATATAAAGTGCATTATAAATAAAATGTATTATTATTATTATTATTGTTATTATTATTATTATTATTATTATTATTATTATTATAGAACAAGACTTAAGGGAACCACATAGAACAAGACTTAAGGGAACCACATAGAACATAACTTAAGGGAACCACGTAGATTAACAAGGCTTAAGAGAACTACATAGAACCAAATAGAACAACAAGACTTAAGGGAACCACATATAAGAACAAGACTTAAGGGAACCACATATAAGAACAAGACTTAAGGGAACCACATGCAAGAACAAGACTTAAGGGAACCACATATAAGAACAAGACTTAAGGGAACCACATGCAAGAACATGACTTAAGGGAACCACATAGAACAAGAAGACTTAAGGGAACCACATAGAACAAGAATAATGAAAACACAACATGGTTACAATCATGATAACTCATGATAACTTGATAACTACAAATACAGTGTGGTTAGGAAAAGGTTCAGCCACACCTTGTGTCACCCCTGGTGGAGGAAGTGGGAACCCCATATAATTGTGACATGATACCAATCTTGTGACAAAGCACCCATAAAATGCAACCGTTACCAAAACTTGGCAGAGAACACCACTGGTGATAACAAAACCCTACATTACATCAGATGGATATCTGCGCAGCCCTGTAAAACAGCATATTTGATGTGCCGTTAAAACCATGACACGATTCAGACGATCCAGCACTGCAATATGCTTGTCACCCTCAATGTCAGAGGATGCTGGCCCGGTCTAAGCACCTGTTTGAAGCTATGCTTGTACTCCTTGCAGGCCGTCTCCACTGTGAACTTGGTGCTGAAGATGTTGCAGAGTTTGGCCCCGTAGCCGTTGCGCCCACCTAGCGGGGGGGAAGCACAGCATACCCAGGGTCAAACACCGCAGGCTTTAAGGCCGTCCGCCCGCCCTCGTGGCCGCCCCCGCCGCCCCCGCATGGCCGTGGCCTTCATACCTGTGACCTTCTTCTGCTCGTCGTCGTAGTTGCTGGAGGTGAGGAGATGGCCGAAGATGAGGGCCGGGACGTACATCTTCTCGTCCTTGTGCTCCACCACGGGGATGCCTTTGCCGTTGTTCCACACGGAGATGGTGTTGGATTCGCTAGGGGGAAAGGAGGAGCATGGGAATGAGATAGAGCAGTGTTTCAGTCTGACAGTGAACCTCCACCTGCCTGACATCAGACAGTGCTGAGGATACAGCCAGGACCAGCCATCAAAGAAACGCTCTAATGAGCTATCATTACCACGGGAGGGATCGAATGAGGAGGGTGGGGTGGGGTGGAGGAGGACAGTAGGCTGGGGGGGAGGAGGACAGTAGAGAGGGGAGGAGGAGGACAGGAGAGAGGGGAGGAGGAGGACAGTAGAGAGGGGTGGAGGAGGACAGTAGGCTGGGGGGAGGAGGACAGTAGGCTGGGGGGAGGAGGACAGTAGAGAGGGGGGAGGAGGACAGTAGAGAGGGGTGGAGGAGGAGGACGGTAGGGTGGGAGGAGGACGGTAGGGTGGGGTGGAGGAGGAGGACGGTAGGGTGGGGGTGGAGGAGGAGGACGGTAGGGTGGGGGTGGAGGAGGAGGACGGTAGGGTGGGGGTGGAGGAGGAGGACGGTAGGGGGGGGTGGAGGAGGACGGTAGGGTGGGGTGGAGGAGGACGGTAGGGTGGGGTGGAGGAGGACGGTAGGGGGGGGGGGGAGGAGGACGGTAGGGTGGGGTGGAGGAGGAGGACGGTAGGGTGGGGTGGAGGAGGAGGACGGTAGGGGGGGTGGAGGAGGAGGACGGTAGGGTGGGGTGGAGGAGGAGGACGGTAGGGTGGGGTGGAGGAGGAGGACGGTAGGGTGGGGTGGAGGAGGACGGTAGGGGGGGTGGAGGAGGAGGACGGTAGGGTGGGGTGGAGGAGGAGGACGGTAGGGTGGGGTGGAGGAGGACGGTAGGGTGGGGTGGAGGAGGAGGACGGTAGGGTGGGGTGGAGGAGGAGGAGTAGGGTGGGGGGGAGGAGGAGGGGGGTGGGGGGGGGGGGGGGGGGGGGGGGGGGGGGGGGGGGAGGAGGACGGTAGGGTGGGGGTGGAGGAGGAGGACGGTAGGGTGGGGGTGGAGGAGGAGGACGGTAGGGTGGGGGTGGAGGAGGAGGACGGTAGGTGGGGTGGAGGAGGAGGACGGTAGGGTGGGGGTGGAGGAGGAGGACGGTAGGGTGGGGTGGAGGAGGAGGACGGTAGGGTGGGGTGGAGGAGGACAGTAGGGTGGGGGTGGAGGAGGAGGATGGTAGGGTGGGGGAGGACGGTAGGGTGGGGTGGAGGAGGAGAGCTCCACCGTCTGCATTTGAAATGAGGGCAGCGCTGCACTCCATGCGCAGACTCCCGCCAGATTCATCAGCGCCAGACAACCAGGCTGCCTCCCTCCCTCCCTCCCTCCCTCCAGCTCTGCACGTCTCTGGGTTTCCTCTCAAGTCAAACCTGCTACCGGTGCGGTTTGGTTGATAATGGAGGCAACCCCACCATGGCTCCAATAGCAGTAGGAACCAGAAACCATTAATCCGCTATGCGTTCATATCATATCTTCAGGAATACAGACATCCATTGAGAACACTTACGGATCAATGTTGATCTTTATGGTGGTCATATGCTTGTCTCTTTGTTTGTTGTCGGCTGCATTTACTGTTAACAGGGAAAATGACATAAAGATGTAGTTTACACACAATAACAATAAAGTAAGCAGCAGAAAAGCTATCAAATGGGCAAATTTCCGATTTGCCCATTATTTTTTTGCCAGATTTATTAAACAATTATTACAGTTTACATGAAATAGCGCATTAAGGCAGCTATGCCTAATTCCCCAAATAAGAGATGTCTGGATTAACAATAGAAGAGGAAAAGTAAAGCTCACCCACCAAGAATTTCATCAAAGATTTTGTAGAGTCCAGGGACATATGTGATTTCTCGCAGGTTCATCCCGACATCTTCATCAAACACCCACAATTGCTGGATAAAAGAAGAGAGATTTGGTGTGAGAATGGTCTGGAGCCGAGTCAGCAGTAGCAAGGAAGACGTGAAGCGTACTCTCAGCCGTGGTTCTCCCACGGGATCTAGTCTAGTGAACCAAGCCTATCTCCCCCAATACAACCGATTGTTAAGGCACTGTATCTGTTGCTGCGCTTTCAGAACTCATCATGGATGTGTTGTGTTCATTATCATGTACCTTCACAAACCAAATGTAGAGGCCAAGTAGGGTAGTGGGTAGCGTAGTGGTTAGGGGGTCAAGACTCAGACCCAGACCCAAGAATACTAGGTTGGATCCCTAGTGTCCACAACCTATTGGGAGCTTACAATACCCCTTCCTGCTCCTTCATGACCTCTTTATTCATTACTTTTAACGTCACTGTTAGCATTCACCCAACAGACTAACGACTTCACAGTGCATCCGCAGACACACAGAAAAATGTAATGACAAAGCAAAAGTGTTCCACTAATATGAACACGATGAGTTCGACTTTGCACTGAATACACTGTGTGTCGCTTTCAATATCTTCTATCGATAACCGGTAAACAGGAGAAGCGGAGGGGCTCTTTGGATCTCACCTGTGTGACGGGCTCCACCGAGCCGATGTAGGTGTCCGGGCGGAGCAGGATGTGCTCCAGCTGCGTCTTCTTCTGGTACACGCGCTCCACCGTCATCTTCTTGGAGCCCTCCTTCTTGGTGGACTCGCTCTTGCCGCCGTTCGCCGCGGCCTCCTCCTTTTTGGCGGCATTGTTTTTTTCAAAGAGGGTCTGTTGTTAGACACATTTGGCGCAGACGTGTTACGAGAAAACAGAGAGGCTTGTAGGAATTTGAAAAAAGGAAAGAATGACCTGAAAGACAGTTTTGCAGTGGAATAATGTGTTGATAATTGATATTATAGACCTGCACCTCAAGTCTCAAAGGACGTCACATGACCACATTCATGTGATTGAATCCCATTCATCAGGATAAGAGAAAGTAAAATACATGTGGATACATCAGCAATGTATGGAGGGGAGCCTATATTGCATTTACTGCCAACCAATTCAGCGCGGAGGGGCTAAGTTAGTATCAAAAGATGTAGAGGTTGCCAGGTGAACAAGAAACAGGAAGCCCTTTCAAACCAGGAGCAAAGTTCAGCGTTACAGAACCCAAAGAGGAAAGTGCCAGAAATGATGTGATTTAGTGGTAAAGGACAGGAGGTGTGATGATAAAGTCATTAAGCCAATTTAAGACCATGTGTTTGATAACGGCTCTCTTTGACTCAAAACATATTCATTACGTCCTCTCTGGTCCTTATCATCACAATGAACCTGTGCCACAAGTGACGTCCGGTTATTAAAATAATCGATGCTGCCATTTGTGCATGGCCACTGTGTGCAAGGTTGTTGATGGGTTTTATGGGACGTTAAGGTGTATTTCAAGTGTGTGCAATTCATGTTATTGTGTTTCAAATGTCTTCCAGGTGGAAGCTCGCGTAACAAATGTGTATTACACATTATAACATAGTATGTAGTATAGTTGTACACGAAGAGATGTCTTATACACGTAAAATGGCCTCGGCAAATATTATGGACCGTCCTCGGTTACAACAATGATCTAGAACGGCTGAGGGTTAAAGAGACAGGGTTGACATAAGAGCATCTGAGCAGCCAGTCCAGCTGATCCTTTGTTTATAGCCTCCGGAGGCACACGGAGGGTTTAAAGTTGTGACCCGGCGTTGGGCCACATTGCAAGGGTCGGGGCGGGGATCCGAGGACGAGATTACCTAGCTGTACCGACCAGGTGGGGTCTCGGTGAGGGAGACACGAACAAAATAGAGCCAAGATGTGTTGCTAAACAGAAAGTGTTGTGCAAAAAAAAAAAAAGACTTGTGCAACGATAGACTACTTCCTAAAGTTGTATTCAACGCGTATACGCGTCGTCCTGAATAGTACGGGGCCTGACCTGAAGCCATTTACTGATCAGGACATGTAGGACCATGCACGGTGCAGAGAGGCTGACTTACCACCCAGGTTAAACCCCCACTGCCCGCTGCGCCGTTGGACATCTTCCTTTGTGGTCCCTAATTCTCCCGATGCAGATCTCTGAAGGTTTCTCAACTCCACCGGATTTAAAAGTCCATCAACGATGTAACTGTCCTTGGTTTAATCCCAAAATATGAATCCACACTCCATACGTTTATCCAGCCATCTTCAAAAGGTTACGATTCACCGGCATCCGAACAGGCGGAGGAAGGGGAGGGTGACGCGGCTTTTGTTAAAATCGACAAGCGGTGTTTTCCGCTAGGCCTTCTCTCCAACAAAGATGCTAACGGAGCTATTTGCTAACACATAAATACTGTACAAAAACGCACATTAAATAGCACATTAGTTAATTATAAAATAATAATGTTGCATTCGAACAACGCCTGGTTAAAATATTCCAAGAACCCTTGTGGTATAAATACTTTTCATAAAAAAAAATTAAAAGGTAGCTATCTGCACACACCGTCCGGTTCCGCCATCAGCAACACAGACGGCAGATCCCCACCGCGGGATTGGCCAATCTGCTGCTCTCTTTCCGAGGCACCGGTACCTCGGCCAATCAGAGAGGTCTATAGTACTCCGTGGTCCCCGGAGTACTTTACATTTCTGACCGCTAGAGGGCGTCATAGATAGGCCTACATTTCAGCAGCAACAGCAGATGATACGTTCCAGACACTGTTCTGCAGTGCAGTACGTCCTAGCAGCTTCTGTTTCAAATAAGCCGGTAACAAATTGGTCAAAATATCTTTATTATGGCGAATGCAGAGATTTGTTTTTAATCACATATACCATCATTAGGGTCAGCATTTTCAGTAGTGACAGAATAAACAGTATCATCCCAATCTTTCATTAGACATAACCGAATAGGAATTTTTGGAAAAAAGGATACAAATCACAATTTCTGAGAAAGGTGACATGAGATTACAAGAAGAAAAATAACATAGAATATTTAAATATTTACCATTTGATTTACATATCTGATAGAATCTCTGAGATATTTTGACTAGTTGAGAGGGGGTTAAATATTTTTTGGGGGTCTTGTGGCTGTCATAAAAGTAGTATTATTTAGCCATGCCACATCGGTTATTTGTCTTGTTAGCCAGAGAAATGAGTCATGACAACCAAATATTATACTTCAACAGTAGGAAACACATTTAAGGTAGAGCCCCTTCAACCCCACATTGCTCAGAGCGGAGTCCAATGTTATTTAGGGAGCTGGTTAGTCTAGATGTCTTTGGGGAGCTGCTTACTGTAAATGTATTTCTTTAGGTGGCTGGTTAGTGTAGATTTATTTCTTTAAGGAGCTGGATGGTGTGGATCCTAAATCTGCATTCATCCAAGTCCGTCCTGAAACTGACGTCTTCAAGCGTCATAAATGTAGGAGAATTTCAATGGAAGGTTCCGCCGTCTCGGTCAAACTCTGCCTGAACAGCTGAGCGTGTTGCCATGACAACGCTCCTTCCCCGCCACAGAGTTCGGCTTCAATGACCAAGCTCCGTAGACCCGGAGAGTGGGAATGACTGCAGACTCCCATCTGTGTATGCAGACAACGCAAAAAGAAAAAAACATAATTGCCAAATGTAATCAAGGGCAATAAAAATGAGCAGTGCTTAAGCCCTTGTTGAAGGTAATGGGCCAGCGAGGCCGAGTATCAGAGCAGCTGAGTGACGACAGTGGTCAGTTTTAAATCGTCCACATGTCCTGGTGCTACAGCGTCCCCATACCTCCAAGGAACTCGCTAATGGCCTGGCCTGAGCGCACCCTCCACACCACCGTCCCCGAGTTGAACGTCTGGCTGTGTGTGGTGACCGAAACGGCCTTCATCTTCACGCCCGCGTCGGCGCAGTCGAACCTCCAGCTGAGCGTCCCACAAGGCGACCCCTCTGTCCTAGCGATGTACACCTGGGGACGACATGTTGTGCACCCACAAGCACGAACAGCAGTTATCAATATACAAGAAGGGGTGGTGTGTGGTGTGTGTGGTGTGTGTGTGGTGTGTGTGTGTGTGTGTGTGTGTGTGTGTGTGGGTGGTGTGTGTGTGTGTCTGTGTGTGTGTGTGTCGTGTGTGTGTGTGTGTGTGTGTGTGCTATAGATATTCAGCAACACTGCAGATTACCTCCCTGCCCGTGAATATAAAATGAAGTTTGAAAAAGAAAAGATCATGCCTCCAAAACGACGACCAACCATCTCAGCGTTCGCCACCTCTGAAGACAAAGTCCTTCCTCACACGCCACGCTCCCCAGCAGTGGATGACCTCATCGACGTGGGACAAGCATGGTCTGGCCCGCTGGGCAAAGTTAGCCGCACTGGAGCAGCCCCTTTTTGTTCCCTCTCAAGTCGGGGCTGGTGAACGGTTGTTCGCACACCTGGCGGACATGTGAACCGTCAGTGCTGATTCAGTGGCTGTGTGTCATCAGAAGTCATTTCACCGTTTGTGATGTGTTTTTCTAAGCCTTGATCACTGTCCAAATATTTATTTGGGCCGCTGCTGAACGTGTCACGTTATAAATATTTGAATTCTTGTGCCATTTAGATTCTACAAAAATGTATTTTAGTGTCTGGCCTCTTTTAAACTTGTACTGTACCTGGGGCACGGCCTCCCGAGCGCCCACCTCTCCCCTGGCTATCCTCCAGGCCAGCGAGCCGGATCCGCGGCCACCAAGGTCTCCCGCTTTGGGCTTCTTGGGCGAGATGAATTCCACCAGCTCAACGAGCAGCCGGTTCACCAGCTCCCTCTTCCTCTCTGGGCCCACGCCTTGCTGCCTCTTCAGTAAACACACGACCACAGAGGAATCAGCACTCGCTGACTCCATACACAGGAACCCACATCTCTACAGATTATGTTGGTGTTGCTACAGAAATAGCACGCCTTAGTAAAAACCACAAGCTCTTTATGAATAGGCTTCTCGTCCCAAAGAGACTCAACACCGGGAGGTTAGTTAGTGATTGAAGATTCATGAATTGATCGTGTTGAGACTTGATAAATGCCCACAGACCTGTTATTATGAGTTTGATAGTTTCCTCATGTGGTAAAATAAGAACTAACATGTACATCGTGTCATGTAGTGCAGCTACAGTAGAAGGCCATGAGCACATTTAGCAACCCTTCTATACAAGTGGTTTAAAGGCTTAAGAAATGTTTTGTACTGAATAACGATCATAATGAAAGGTACCGTGACATTGAGGCCGCTTATAGTGCGTAGCAGCCAGGCCTCTTGAACCTTGGTCCGTCTGGTCAGCACATCTGGGTGATTACAGGAATACCTCCAGGTCACATCCACCACCTGCAAGCCCAGAGACACGGCCCATCTGGGGTTACTGCCTCACCCATAATCATATGCTGGAATCAGGACTTCGATTAGACAGACAATATACGGCTCAATTGTATGAATAAAAAAACTGTCAGTCAAAACAAAACATGGATAAGCAGGCTTCAGTTAATATGAAACACAGAGCACGTCTGCCTTGTGTATGAAATGTCTTGACTAAATAAAGTCGACTGGTAAAAAGAGAGGTACATCAAATACATGTTTGACTATTGACAAAAGCCCAGGCCACTATATCTAGCTGGAGGTGTGGTGCAGAGAGGGAGGCAGCTCTCACCTCGTCCTTGGAGAAAGCCAGAATATAGGACAGCTTCTTCCCCCAGCCCACCTCGTACATCAGAGGCTTGTCACAGCTGTTCTCACACGGGTCACAGTGCAGCCAGCGCCGCTGGGCCGATGAGTACACTTCTGTCCACACGTGGTCTGGGGAGCCAGGAGATTGCCCTTTCGTTTACACTATTTAACCTGAAGTGCATGGCAATTACATTTTTTGAATGACTTCCAATGATGATATCCAACACCGCCTTTATTTCTAACCTGATCTTATTTTGAAGATCTAAATGTGTAATGCCAAGAGAAACCTCACCTGTACTGTCCCAGATATACCTGGCCTCCAGGCCCACGGCTCGGCAACACAGTGTGAAGCAGTTGGCCCACTCTCCACAGCGACCTCTTCTGGTTTCAAGCAACTTTTCTGGGTTGTTGTACCTGAACCATAATAAACCACAGTGGTCTGTATGTGTGGCTGTGCTCCAGATGACAAGGGGTTCACTGTATCCGCTGCCTAAATGACAACTATTTTCGTGTTGGACCGTCCAGTAAACACAGAGACACACCTGGGAAACCGAGTAGCAACATGGCAAGACTGACAATAGTGGCTCTCCACCCGCTGGGCTCCCCAGCGCGTGTCTTCAGCGCTCGGGTTCAGGGACCCCGCCGTCTTTGTTTCACCGCCGCACTGGCTACAAGGCAGGCAGTTCACCCAGGAGAAGAACTCCTTCTTGAACCATCTCAGCAACTCCATGACCAGAAAGTCCTCTTTTCCAAGCTTGCATTCTAAAGAAATTAAACAAAAGAAAAAAACACACAACATATAGTAATAGTTATAAATACCCTGCATGTTATTACCACTGTGCCGAGTTTGCAAAATCGACCTTCAATCATGGGGATATTTAAAACCAGGTATGAAATTGTTTAAATGTTATTGTTATACTACTTAGTATGCATTGAAGGTGAAAGTGAAAGTGAAAGTGAAAGTGAAACATGTCGGGTGTGATATTTAACAGATTTCAGGTCGGTACTGAAAGGGCTCAGAATAACATGTTTCCACTTTCCAATGTTATAGCTAGGTCTTCAATGTGGCTGCACCATCCAGCCGTTTAAAGGACTCCTTTACAAAATATATTCAGCCTAAAAGGTGGAACACAGCCCGTATATGCCGAGTCATGCAGGTCATCCAACATCCATTCTTTAATCTCTACAGCCAGAACGGTTTGGTTGTACCTGGATCACTTGCTTTAGCCACGTTTAACTTCTCTACAGCCGCTGCTGAGAGCTCTTCATAGGGGAGCTTACTCCTGGCCGTCTGCTGGAGCTCCAGGCTTTCGTACACCATGACATGTTGGTAGTTGGACTGCAGAGTCAAAAAGAAACCCATGCTGCCCACCTGCGAAGAAAGGAAGTTAAACATTGATTCTAACAACAAACATGCATCTTCAAATAGCTGCAATAAATGTATATAAAACATAGTTGAGAACATATACCAATGGGGATTCTGCTGAGGGAGCTGGGGTGCTTGGCAGGCTAGGCGTAGCAGCAGACACTGCTGTTGAAGCTGTGCTGGTGGTGGTGGTCGGAGGAGGATGCTGAGAAGACGGTCTACCCAGTCTCTGGTCCTTCTCCGCAGCTATGGACTCCCTTATGCGTCTCAGTTGGTGAACCGATGCGGAACTCGGGAAAACCAGGTGTGTATCGCCCTAAAAAGAGGATCATTATGTGTCGAGGCTCGTGGTTATCCTGCGCGCATCGAATAGGACATCCAGACTTTATATTGGCAACCAGATCTAGCGACGGTACCTCCTCGAAACCCATCTCGAAGAGGCACTCCACTGCGCCTTTAGTCGGCAGCAGTTTGGTTGAAAACTTGGCGTTGCCTATGCGGATGGATTTGTATTTGTCTTCGTTTGGATACCTGTAGGAGACACAGAGACACACGTTGATCACGTCTGATATCCAGACGATGACAGCTCGGCCGACAATCATCACACAGCACAGCTCTTCTTCAACCTTTACCTTAAGATGTTGTCTGCGTAGGTGATCAGCAGTTTGGCGGCGTCCAGGAACTCCGGGTCCGGGTTCTCCGAGAGGCTCAGCACTCCCGGTGACACAGCCATGGTCCAAGTTTATAACAGAGTTGTGATGTGTGTGTAGCGTCGACCAAAAAAAAAGTCGGACTTCAATTCCTCCTCACCTAGGGGGCCCTAGGCCCTGGTCCTGACCCAATAGCGCCTGAACAAAATAACTTGCAAAATAAAAAATACATAAATTTAAAAATAACTTCTTATTTTTAGAGATCTTTTAAATAAATACACCTACTCTGAAACATTAATCTGCGTTGCGCTACGATTGACTATAGAGAATAACTTTTAAAACAGGCGTTAACAGAGGTTGCCTAACGTTAGCTCGCTAGATCCCCGCTGTGACAAAGTGACAGACTGGGTAGACTGACATACTGGAGAGACTGACAGGTACTTTATCGTTTGGTTGTCAATTTATCGTCTAATCCCCTTCCACTTCGACCGCCAGAGACCCCATAATATGTCCGTTTTATTCATGTTTTGTCCAGGCTTCCCTATCGCGTGTCCACACATCAACAACGCACCGTTGTAAACAAGAGGTCGTGTGTGTGTCCAAGCCAAGTCTGGAGCCGTCCCAGCTCAACATGTCCTCCCCGCAGGAGGGTGGTGGTGACTGGCATCGGGGTGGTCTCTCCTCTCGGGACAGGCACGTCGCTGCCCTGGGAGCGTCTGATCAACGGTGAGTAGGTGGGATCGTTTGCTCTAGATCCGGAGGAATACAAGTCCATCCCTTGTAAAGTGGCTGCACTTGTGCCCAGAGGAAAAGGGGAAGGAGAGTTTGACGAGGACAGTTTCACGACCCGCTTCGAAAGTGGACGGCCCTGTCCCCAGGGATCGTGTGTGTGTGCTCTGGGTGCAGCACAGCTGGCCCTGGATGACGCAGGGTGGTCACCTCAAACCCCAGAGGAACAGCTGAACACAGGGGTGGCCGTGGGCATGTCCATGGTGGACGTGGAGGAGTTAAGTAGAACTGCAATTCTCTTGCAAACTAAGGGCTACTCCAAAGTAAGCCCCTTCTTCATGCCTCGCATCCTTGTCAACATGGCTGCAGGTCACATCAGTATAAAGCACCGTTTGAAGGGGCCCAACCACGCCGTGTCGACAGCGTGCACCACAGGGGGGGGCCCACGCCATCGGAGACGCCGCCAGGTTCATAGGTCACGGTGATGCCGACGCCATGCTGTGCGGCGGGGCGGAGGCCTGCGTGTGTCCTCTGGCCTTAGCAGGATTCGCCCGGGCTCGTGCCCTGGCCACCAAGTGGAACCACGCCCCCCACCTCGCCTCCAGGCCGTTTCATCCGGAGAGGGAGGGCTTCGTGATGGGCGAGGGGGCCAGCGTGATGCTGCTGGAGGAGCTGGGCCACGCGGAGAGGAGAGGGGCGCGGATCTACGCGGAGGTCCTGGGCTACGGACTGTCCGGGGAGGCCTTCCACATCACCTCCCCCAGCGAGGACGGGGACGGAGCGCTCAGGTCGGTGTTATACTCCACATCCTTGTCTCACTCAAACTCTGGATCCAAGGGAAAGGAATAGCTAAAGGTCCAAATGCATCCCATCTGACAAACGTTTTAAACTTGAATGCCGCTTGGGTGTGTTGAATGTTCACTAAATGTAGGATTATGGTAGGAAACTACTGAGGTTTTAATGGAGAATCAGCATTATTTTGCCTGCATGACTGTAACCAGTGTTGAAAAAAGCAGAGTCAATGAAGGAGCACATTCCGAGGGGAAACCCACGTGTCACTCATCAGCCCTCCTGACAGCCGCCCTCTGAAAGGAACCCCTTCATTCTTCCCATGTTTCAATAAGCCGGTTCCAAGTTGACCTTTGACCCCTAACGTTGATACCACTGAAGCTGTCATCTCTATATCCAGCAGACCTCATTATTTTTCTCAATTGAATTACATGTTAAGGCCAAGGAATTAATGTCACAATCAAAGTTAAACTTTTTCTTCCATATGAATGTGTGTACCATATCCTAAAGGAAGCCATTATCTGGCTCATGTAAAGGCAAAAGGTTGGGGATAGCAGGCAATGAGGCGTACATACTGAGGGACATTCAGTCACTCACTTACACCGTCTGGCACCCCTGAGATGAACCCTGATTACTCTGTTGACTCGAAATTGGCCCCTAAATAGAGTAATCCTATACCTGGCTCACCACATCCTGAGAGGAAGAGGCGGGAGGGCTTATGACGGCCACAAAGAATGGAGCCCTCTGCATTCTATCTCCCACTTAACTTATAACTACTTGTATGTTATGGTTAACTTGTTAATGCGATAGTCAAAGTCAAACAACGCCTGCTTTATAAATGTATTCCACAGTCACAGTAATTTAAATCACAGTAATTCACTGCTCTACATCTGCTAATGTTTAAGATGTCAGTACTTTACCTTGTAATCTACTGAGAATCCGGAGAAGGAGGATAAGTGCATGTGCAGTTAATTGGGAACTGGGGTCCGGGGGAAAAGGGGAGGGGCCTCATTTCTAGGCCCGATGCATAGGGTGTTGCGATTGGTCAGTGCATCTGGGAGGGATCCCCACATTTTGAAATCGAACCTGAAGCCTGATTCCAACTCCGGTTTGGTTGTTGATCGAGTGATGCTGAAGTGGCCCCCAGGCAGTCTGCTAAAGTGTTCCCCCCCCTCCCTCAGGTCCATGTCCGCCGCCCTCAGGAACGCCGGCCTGCTGCCCACGGACGTGACGTACGTCAACGCCCACGCCACCTCCACGCCGCTGGGCGACGCCGCCGAGAACGCGGCGCTGCAGCGTCTGTTCGGGGAGCACGCCGGCAACGTGGCCGTGTCGTCGGTCAAGGGGGCCACCGGCCACCTCCTGGGGGCGGCCGGGGCCCTGGAGGCGGCCTTCACCGCCATGGCCTGTTACCACGGCGTCCTGCCGCCCACGCTCAACCTGGACCGCACGGAGCCCGAGTTCCCCCTGAACTATGTCCCCTGCAGGGCCCAGCAGTGGGGGGCCCCGGGCCGGCGCGTGGCCCTCACCAACTCCTTCGGGTTCGGGGGCACCAACGCCACGCTGTGTCTGGCCAGCGTCTGACGACCATAGGACCATGATACATGAACATAAAACATGAACTAACATTACTGTAAGGACCTTATTTATCTCACGTATGTTCGCCTTTGTCTTATTTAGTTTTGTCTCGCAATGATGATGTAAAATAGTAATAAATATTTTTGAACATGCATATAATTGTAATCATGTTGGGGAGAGATTACCCTTCTGTCATTTGGTTGATAGCATATCAATACTCTGAGAGATGGATCACAGGATCTGACTTTATTGTAGAAGGACGCAGAGTGTAGCTGGGTGCAGATCTACCCACAGCATCTTGGTTAATGCTAGGTTTTGATTTGGCAGTAAAGTTTGAAGCTGAGGTTAGGGTTAGGGTCTGGAATTAAGATAAGGTACAAAGTTTGAAGCGCTAAAGTTAAGTAGGTATTGGTTGAGGTTTAGGAATTGTTTAGAGTTGCTGAAGTATAAATAGATAGGTTAGAAATATAAAAGTTAGAAATGGTTTCATAAGACTTTGGCCAGTTGTCAAATACCTTCACCTCCTCCATCTACAGGAGGTTCTTCATAGTCTAGCCTTACAGACCAGGACAATGCCTATCTGTTATAGAACCTCAGCTCTCAGCCTCCTCTGGTTCCCAGGCACATATACATTTGAAGAATATGAAATGTAAAAGAACTGTACCACCAGGGGGTGCTGTCGGACAGGCACCACGAGTACAGTCTGGTGGAGACAGTAGGTCAGATGATGGCTGTACAGTAGCACCTAGAGGTCCATTTAGCCAATAGGGCGCGACCTGATTGCACGGCCCTCCCCAACTAGACAACAGGCCATGAGGGGACGAACAACACACATCCTGAAAGGGCCTGGGTGGAGGAACGGAGGAAACCTCTTCCATTCCGAGGAGTCCGCCGCCCTGGAGGAGAAAATCAGAAAATCAGCCATATATACCTGGATAACAAGGCGCCGTGGCCTTCAGAGTGAGCGTGTTGTTATGTAAGGGGCTCCTCTATTGAGGCCTTCCTGGAAATAACAACGGTTATTGTGCAGAGGACAAGGTGCTCAGAGCCTCTCTAGTGGAGCTGTATCAGAGTATAGAAAGTCAGGTTAGGGGTTATAATAATGGGATTTTAAGCATGGTAAAGGAAGGATGGTGTTTGGAGAGATCCGGTTAGGCCTAACAGTATGTACTGTGTGTTGCAGGGGCGTCGATAGAGACAGTGCGGACGGGGCCATTGCCTGGGGCCCATGGAGCAGGGGGGGGGGCTGTAGAGAGCAGTTGGTAAGGCGGAGAACCGGCTCTTTTGAGGGATTCAGATTGCCACCTCAGAGAATAGCTGTTTCATTGACGCGGCCGTTTGCTTCATGTGCCCTCGCAACCCGAAAGGTAAAGCCAAAGATTTCCTTTTGTTGGGTAAAACAGCATCTATGGCAAAAATAAATGCTTATTTTTCATAAAATATCAAAACTATGAATAAACTATCGGAAGTGATTAAATTAAATTAATAAATTGTTATTTTCTTTGGTATTTTTGTCCCATGAAAATGATTGCTGGGTTATATATGATAAAGAAAAACTTATCTTTGGGACACGCCGGCCAGCAAAATATTTGATTTAATATTAGAGCACGCATTATCATGGGAAAGTACAGGCGGCAAAGTTACCAAGGATACATGTGAGACAATGAGTGAACAAGATTATTATAGGGAAACTTTCACATCGTGTGTTAATACAAAGGAAACAAAGGTGTGGGGGAGTGACCATCATGGAGAGTTTAGGATTAGCGGGAGAGGCCAAGTTAAACTGCGATACACAATGGGTGAAGTGGACATGTCTGCAAGTCTGCAAGCAAGGCTGCAACACAGATAAAGGAATCTCCATAACAAAGAAGTCAGTCGATTGGCATAGCCTGAGTATCAGACTTCGTGGCTACAATGGCAAATGCCAATGATATGAACACCTCTCAGTCAGAGAGAGGAAGTGAGGTAACACTGCGGGAAAGCATACAATTCCTTTTAAATTGACTAGTAATTATATTAACAAGGTCAATATAATTTGTATATCATTGTATATTATAGTTATGATCGATATTTCCACGACAACATGCAGTAGTCCGATGTCTAGTCCCTATTTGGTCATGTGACGGTAGCTAGTTTGGGTGCAAAAACTGAACGTCAAGACTGACAAGCTCAGCACATGCATTCAAACATAGAAGCAGCAGTAAGACAAGACGAGAGAGCAGAGAACCAGAGGAGAGGAAGCAACGCTCCCTAAATTAGATTTCGTTGGCTTTTTTATAAGAGTAGCCAGCCCACGTACGACCCCCCCTCCTGGCAGCAATGCAGCGGTCTGCCGGTAACGCAAGGAAGGGAGATAGAAATATAGTCCTTAATGATCCCATGTTAGGCTGTTGTGTTTGATCCACTTTTTTCACAATGATGAACGCACAATGGTTTTGATAACTTCCTCTTTGACCTCTTCTTTCTTTCCCAATAGCGCGAGTAAGCATTCGACTGGAGTCCAGCACATTGTTGGGAAAATATATACATCCAGTTGTGTGTTTGTGTATGCTTGTGTTGTGTGGTGTGTGCGTGAGTGTGTTGTGTTCGTGTGTGTGTGTGTGTGTGTGCGTGTGTGTGTATGTGTGTGTGTGTGTGTGTGTGTGTGTGTGTGTGTGTGTGTGTGTGTGTGTGTGTGTGTGTGTGTGTGTGTGCGTGTTTGTGCTCCTTAACAAGGGCCCTCCATATAGTAGTCCTAGAGCCCTTCATATCGTGGTCCTGGGGCCCTATTGGGCCCTTCATATAGTGGTCCTGGGGCCCTTCATATAGTGGTCCTGGGGCCCTTTATATAGTGGTCCTGGGGCCCTTCATATAGTGGTCCTTGGGCCTTTCATATAGTCGACCTGGGCCCTTCATATAGTGGCCCTGGGGCCCTTCATATTGAGGCTCTGGGGCCCTATTGGGCCCTTCATATAGTGGTCCTGGGGCCCTTCATATAGTGGTCCTGGGGCCCTTCATATAGTGGTCCTGGGGCCCTCATATAGTGGTCCTGGGGCCCTTCATATAGTGGCTCTGGGGCCCTATTGGGCCCTTCATATAGTGGTCATGGGGCCCTTCATATAGTGGTTCTGGGGCCCTATTGGGGCCTTCATATAGTGGTCCTGGGGCCCTTCATATAGTGGTCCTGGGGCCCTTCATATCGTGGTCCTGGGGCCCTATTGGGCCCTTCATATAGTGGTCCTGGGGCCCTTCATATAGCGGTCCTGGGGCCCTTCATATAGTGGTCCTTGGGCCCTTCATATAGTGGTCCTGGGGCCCTTCATATAGTGGCCCTGGGGCCCTTCATATAGTGGTCCTGGGGCCCTTCATATAGTGGTCCTGGGGCCCTTCATATAGTGGTTCTGGGGCCCTATTGGGCCCTTCATATAGTGGTCCTGGGGCCCTTCATATAGTGGTCCTGGGGCCCTTCATATAGTGGTTCTGGGGCCCTATTGGGCCCTTCATATAGTGGTCCTGGGGCCCTTAATATAGTGGTCCTGGGGCCCTCCATATAATGGTCCTTCCTCACCACCTGGCCTGCTGTCTCAGCCTCACCATACACTTCACACACTCAGTGGTTCTTGATGAAGACTTTCATAACGTTAACGCAGAGCAGAAATCGATGATTAATCACAGGGGGATGTCTTTCTTTCTTAAGGCCATTTTTAGAGATTTCTTATTAACTCTTGTGGATGTCATGTACAGCTAATGAATAAATAAATTATTCATCTTTCTTTTAATTTGAAAACCTTCGACAGAGACAAATGTGGTGGAGGAGCCTGAGACTAAGGAAAGCCCGACATCTTCTCAGGGAATATTTCTGGCTCCAGGATCTATCTCTTCCGTCCAACAGATCTGTCTCCCTGCTGGTGGGTGTGTGTCAGAGAGCTCCCAGCTCATCAGTGTTCCCTCAACGCTCTGGATTATCCTCTCTTCAGGAACACTAAATACATGAAGCATGTTGCATTGAAGGTGAAGTAGGCACGATTTAAGAGTGAGTGTGATTCTATAGCGATGCCAGAGCCATCCGTCGGTGATAGTGAATAAAGTGCTCTTGGAAGAATAGTGTTTTGAGTTGACTGTGCTTTAATCATTATTAGACCATTTCGATTTCCGGCCGCTGCTGGCTAATTTCTGACCATTCGGGACATCTCTTGGTGAGGGAATTCATTTTGGCGTTAATCACATTCACGTACAACGCTATGTCATAGCTCCACCTCAATCGAAGGCACTCCAACAGGGAGTGACTTATATATATATATCTTACTACTATAATAGCAGGCCTGTCGGCGCAGTTACTCAAGTTAGTCATGTGCACGTGTGCCAAGCAGCCTGCAGCTCACACACACACACACACACACACACACACACACACACACACACACACACACACACACACACACACACACACACACACACACACACACACACACACACACACACACACACACACACACACAAACAGCAGGCGCACGCATACATACACCGCAAGCACGCACATACACACCGCATACTCACACCACACACACACACACACATGCACAGAAACGCACACACGCGCGCACATGCACACGCACACACACATACGCACGCGCAAACACCGCACGCCAAGAGAAAGGCAGCGACACACTCGCCGAGGTAAGACGTTATGTTTTCAGACATAATGCCACCGCCATCGACACACGCGCAGGTAAGAACAAACACACACGCGCACACACCGCAGCGACACTCGCCCAGGTAAGACATTATGTTTTTAAACATAACGACTCCGCCATCGACACGCGAGCCCATGTAAGAACACACACACACACACACACGGTAGCGACACACTCGCCCAGGTAAGACGATCTGTCCATAGACTGTAGAAATTGCGGTAAAAGAAGAGAAGAGACGATTTCTAACCTCGACAATCAACGGCAGGTCGTTCATTTTGTCATATAAAAAACGTTAAATTCAAACATCGCACCGACCGGCATATCAACACACAAGTGACGTGTTCTCAAAGAGACAGGGTCACTACAACACATTGAAAATATGTCAATAACACAGTATGGGGAACTATGTCTATAGAGTCCACCGCAATACTACACTTTGTTGCTCAAATGTAATATTACTCTCCTCCTTGAGCCTCCTGAAATGTCTTTACACTATGTTGCTCAAACTTAAAGGTCCCATGGCATGCTTATTTATGGATGCTTTAATCTAGATATTGGGCCCCTAACACAGTATTTGAAGACGCAAATCCCGAAATTCAGCCATGGTGCAGAATTACAGCTACTACGAGCCAGTCACACATTATGCTTTACCCAAACGCGCCGTTTAGGTGTCTGTAGCTTTAATGCAAATGAGGAGGAGGAGGCGGGTCGAGGAGGAAGGTGGGGCTGTGGCCCTGAGCAGTTTGCGGCCACGGTACCATGCGCTCTGTTTACAGTGGATTTATAACAATGGCGAGGCGCACACAGCCTTTGGCCGTGTTCTGTAAATATTCTAGAACAATCCGGGTGATCCAGCGGGAGTCCTGGAGCTCTATATCTAAATAATATCATATTATTCATAGATACTGTGGCAACCCGGCACGGTGAGCGAACCACCTCCTCCCAAACAGGACACAACTTTGAGGGGAAAAAAAACAAAAAGGCATGTTTAATCTAAAACATAACACAAAGTCTCTCAAAACACAAAAGAACGTAAAACCTGGGAGGAATCAACGGTCCCATCCGTCGTGGGTGGAATCCCGTCACCCACGAGGACCGGTCTCTCCGTAAGGAGCCACATGGCTGGGAGAGCACCGAATGAGTGGAGAAGCAGGCTATTTAAGCCCTGCTTCTCCACCTGTTCCATAGGTGTTCCCCCTGACCTTAATTGGCCCGGGCCGGGTTCCCACAATACCTATATCATATAATACCTATTGTGACGGCCAAAAGCTGAGTGCACCTCCAGACGATATCGCAAATCTCAAACGACTGCGACGGGTTCTCCGACATCTCTGGTTCTTCCACGTCCACATCAATCTGAAGTAGACTGAATCACGACATGGAGGAGATAGGGTTTGTTGCCGCGATTTTCTGCCACCAGAGCCTCGCTGCCGAGGGACCGGCGCCTCGGCCCCGGGCAGTGGGCAACGCTTAGGCATAATTGTCCAAAGTGTGAAAAATATATACTACTTATTGCATTACAGCAATGATGTGTCCGGTTTTATTTGCCTGAAGATATATCCCAATATGTTTTATTTTTGTAGTTTCATGGCAACTAAGACTATGACAAAAATGACCGACAACGAGCCCAAAACTCCTGACTGTTTTGCTTGGATGGTTGAAAGGGTTGAAAGCCCTTGCAAAGGATTTGAAAAAGCGCCTCCTCGAATTGGAGCCTAAATTCAGTACCTTGGACTACTCGGCAACACTATATCCTCGGAAATCTGTAACTATTTTTGCATTACAAAATAAGACTTTAAAGGTGAACTGAACTGAAATAACCAAAAGACAGTATTCTGAGTAGCCATAGAAGAAAATAACACTGCAATGTTACAATACTCAAACTGTTCACGGGCATCATACTGATCACAACGTACATTCAGACGCCTTAAAAGCACATTAAGGTTTTTTAACTTTGACTACTGCTTATGATCTAGCATTGATTCTCGTGTACATAATACACTCCTAATTTGGTTTGTGGCAATGACAGATAAACAAAATGAGACCTTGTGTAGGTCTTCAAGGAATGTGTAGTTTTTTGAGGGGATTCTAAGCATTTAAGCACCACATTGTCAGTCCAAAGTATTGCCTTTTGAGAAAAGCATTTCAAAATGCTGCTAGGACGCAGGTTATTGACTTGAGGTGGTAGGATTTGACCCCACACCTCCTAAGAGACTGGAGCCTTAATCCAGCACCTTAGAACGCTCGGCCCCACAACCAGAAATATTGTTCTTTCTTAATGGCCTTTCAAATTGATGCTTCAATGCAAAGAGCAGAAAGCCCTTGCAAAGGATTTGAAAAAAACGCCTCCTCGAACTGGAGTTTAAATACAGCACCTTGGACAACTCGGCAACACTATATCACAGGACATTTGTGACTATTTTTGCATCACAAAATAAGACTTTCATGCTGTCCAAATGAAGAATGAATGTTGTAAGTTGGTGGCAATGAGTTTGATCTAAACACTTGTTCTGAATCTATTGAACCCCTGCTTATCATTTGACCTAAAATTACATTCGGCAATGTTAAAATACTCAAACTGTTCACTGGCATTTTACTGATCACAACGTACATTCAGACGCCTTAAAAGCACATTAAAGTTTTTCAACTTTGACTACTGCTTATGATCTAGCATTGATTCTCGTGTACATAATACACTCCTAATTTGGTTTGTGGCAATGACAGATAAACAAAATGAGACCTTGTGTAGGTCTTCAAGGAATGTTTTTTTTTTTTTTAGGGGATTCTAAGCCTTTAAACAACACATTGTCAGTCCAAAGTATTGCCTTTTGGGAAAAGCATTTCAAAATGCTCCTAGGACGCAGGTTATTGACTTGAGGTGGTAGGATTTGACCCCACACCTCCTAAGAGACTGGAGCCTTAATCCAGCACCTTAGAACGCTCGGCCCCACAACCAGAAATATTGTTCTTTCTTAATGGCCTTTCAAATTGATGCTTCAATGCAAAGAGCAGAAAGCCCTTGCAAAGGATTTGAAAAAAACGCCTCCTCGAACTGGAGTTTAAATACAGCACCTTGGACAACTCGGCAACACTATATCACAGGAAATTTGTGACTATTTTTTTATCACAAAATAAGACTTTCATGCTGTCCAAATGAGGAATGAATGTTGTAAGTTGGTGGCAATGAGTTTGAACTAAACACTTGTTCTGAAACTGTTGTTCTGAAACACTTGTTCTGAAACAGGACAGGTCATTGCTGAAATGTAAAAAGGAGTACAAATTATTCAGACTTTGGACAATTCTGTGTTCATAAAGTGCTTTTATTCCTGGATCCTTGGTGTAGTTGTTAGCACTCTGGCCTTTGATTTCTGTGATCGGTGTTCAAATCTCGGTAGAGGCTTGTAGTGTTTACGTTCTTCCCAAAAAAACAGTTTTCTGAGTAGCCATCGTCTCTCTGACAGAATTTCTAGAGTGTACCAGAAAATTACATTCGTCAATGTTAAAATACTCAAACTGTTCACTGGCATTTTTCTGATCACAGCGTACATTCAGACGCCTTAAAAGCACATTAAGGTTTTTCAACTTTGACTAGTGCTTATGATCTAGCATTGATTCTCGTGTACATAATACACTCCTAATTTGGTTTGTGGCAATGACAGATAAACAAAATGAGACCTTGTGTAGGTCTTCAAGGAATGTTGTAGTTTTTTTGAGGGGATTCTAAGCATTTAAGCAACACATTGTCAGTCCAAAGTATTGCCTTTTGAGAATAGCATTTCAAAATGCTCCTACCCACACCTCCTAAGAGACTGGAGCCTTAATCCAGCACCTTAGAACGCTCGGCCCCACAACCAGAAATATTGTTCTTTCTTAATGGCCTTTCAAATTGATGCTTCAATGCAAAGAGCTGAAAGCCCTTGCAAAGGATTTGAAAAAAACGCCTCCTCGAACTGGAGTTTAAATACAGCACCTTGGACAACTCGGCAACACTATATCACAGGACATTTGTGACTATTTTTGCATCACAAAATAAGACTTTCATGCTGTCCAAATGAAGAATGAATGTTGTAAATTGGTGGCAATGAGTTTGATCTAAACACTTGTTCTGAATCTATTGAACCCCTGCTTATCATTTGACCTAAAATTACATTCGGCAATGTTAAAATACTCAAACTGTTCACTGGCATTTTACTGATCACAACGTACATCCAGACGCCTTAAAAGCACATTAAAGTTGTTCAACTTTGACTACTGCTTATGATCTAGCATTGATTCTCGTGTACATAATACACTCCTAATTTGGTTTGTGGCAATGACAGATAAACAAAATGAGACCTTGTGTAGGTCTTCAAGGAATGTTATTTTTTTTTTTAGGGGATTCTAAGCCTTTAAACAACACATTGTCAGTCCAAAGTATTGCCTTTTGGGAAAAGCATTTCAAAATGCTCCTACCCACACCTCCTAAGAGACTGGAGCCTTAATCCAGCACCTTAGAACGCTCGGCCCCACAACCAGAAATATTGTTCTTTCTTAATGGCCTTTCAAATTGATGCTTCAATGCAAAGAGCTGAAAGCCCTTGCAAAGGATTTGAAAAAAACGCCTCCTCGAACTGGAGTTTAAATACAGCACCTTGGACAACTCGGCAACACTATATCACAGGACATTTGTGACTATTTTTGCATCACAAGATAAGACTTTCATGCTGTCCAAATGAAGAATGAATGTTGTAAATTGGTGGCAATGAGTTTGATCTAAACACTTGTTCTGAATCTATTGAACCCCTGCTTATCATTTGACCTACTTCCAATTTTTACAAAAGTGGGTAAGATAAGAGGCTCGTTGGTCTAGGGGTATGATTCTCGCTTTGGGTGCGAGAGGTCCCGGGTTCAAATCCCGGACGAGCCCTCGTTTTTGTGCTCAATGTCTTGCAAAGTCCCTCAAGGCCATCGATTGGTCAAACCTTTCATGAAATGCTGAAGGACTCCCATTGAAATCACTTAATCCAAGGAGTTTTCTTGGCAGGCCAGTGAATATTTTTGCCTTAGTTGTCATCAACCCGAAAACCTTCTTTCGTTGGAAATAAAATATATTGGAATATTTTTTGAGGCAAATACAACAGGACAGGTCATTGCTGAAATGTAAAAAGGAGTACAAATTAATCAGACTTTGGACAATTCTGTGTTCATAATGTGCTTTTATTCCTGGATCCTTGGTGTAGTTGTTAGCACTCTGGCCTTTGATTCCTGTGATCGGTGTTCAAATCTCGGTAGAGGCTTGTAGTGTTTACGTTCTTCCCAAAAAAACAGTTTTCTGAGTAGCCATCGTCTCTCTGACAGAATTTCTAGAGTGTACCAGAAAATTACATTCGGCAATGTTAAAATACTCAAACTGTTCACTGGCATTTTTCTGATCACAACGTACATTCAGACGCCTTAAAAGCACATTAAGGTTTTTCAACTTTGACTAGTGCTTATGATCTAGCTTTGATTCTCGTGTACATAATACACTCCTAATTTGGTTTGTGGCAATGACAGATAAACAAAATGAGACCTTGTGTAGGTCTTCAAGGAATGTTGTAGTTTTTTTGAGGGGATTCTAAGCATTTAAGCAACACATTGTCAGTCCAAAGTATTGCCTTTTGAGAATAGCATTTCAAAATGCTCCTACCCACACCTCCTAAGAGACTGGAGCCTTAATCCAGCACCTTAGAACGCTCGGCCCCACAACCAGAAATATTGTTCTTTCTTAATGGCCTTTCAAATTGATGCTTCAATGCAAAGGGCTGAAAGCCCTTGCAAAGGATTTGAAAAAAACGCCTCCTCGAACTGGAGTTTAAATACAGCACCTTGGACAACTCGGCAACACTATATCACAGGACATTTGTGACTATTTTTGCATCACAAAATAAGACTTTCATGCTGTCCAAATGAAGAATGAATGTTGTAAGTTGGTGGCAATGAGTTTGATCTAAACACTTGTTCTGAATCTATTGAACCCCTGCTTATCATTTGACCTAAAATTACATTCGGCAATGTTAAAATACTCAAACTGTTCACTGGCATTTTACTGATCACAACGTACATTCAGACGCCTTAAAAGCACATTAAAGTTTTTCAACTTTGACTACTGCTTATGATCTAGCATTGATTCTCGTGTACATAATACACTCCTAATTTGGTTTGTGGCAATGACAGATAAACAAAATGAGACCTTGTGTAGGTCTTCAAGGAATGTTTTTTTTTTTTTTAGGGGGTTCTAAGCCTTTAAACAACACATTGTCAGTCCAAAGTATTGCCTTTTGGGAAAAGCATTTCAAAATGCTCCTAGGACGCAGGTTATTGACTTGAAGTGGTAGGATTTGACCCCACACCTCCTAAGAGACTGGAGCCTAAATCCAGCACCTTAGAACGCTCGGCCCCACAACCAGAAATATTGTTCTTTCTTAATGGCCTTTCAAATTGATGCTTCAATGCAAAGAGCAGAAAGCCCTTGCAAAGGATTTGAAAAAAACGCCTCCTCGAACTGGAGTTTAAATACAGCACCTTGGACAACTCGGCAACACTATATCACAGGAAATTTGTGACTATTTTTTTATCACAAAATAAGACTTTCATGCTGTCCAAATGAGGAATGAATGTTGTAAGTTGGTGGCAATGAGTTTGAACTAAACACTTGTTCTGAAACTGTTGAACCCCTGCTTATCATTTAACCTACTTAAAAATTTTACAAAAGGGGTTAAGATATGAGGCTTGTTGGTCTAGGGGTATGATTCTCGCTTTGGGTGCGAGAGGTCCCGGGTTCAAATCCCGGACGAGCCCTTGCTTTTGTGCTCAATGTCTTGCAAAGTCCCTCAAGGCCATGGATTGGTCCAACCTTTCATGAAATGCTGAAGGACTCCCATTGAAATCACTTAATCCAAGGAGTTTTCTTGGCAGGCCAGTGAATATTTTTGCCTTAGTTGTCATCAACCCGAAAACCTTCTTTCGTTGGAAATAAAATATATTGGAATATTTTTTGAGGCAAATACAACAGGACAGGTCATTGCTGAAACGTAAAAAGGAGTACAAATTAATCAGACTTTGGACAATTCTGTGTTCATAATGTGCTTTTATTCCTGGATCCTTGGTGTAGTTGTTAGCACTCTGGCCTTTGATTCCTGTGATCGGTGTTCAAATCTCGGTAGAGGCTTGTAGTGTTTACGTTCTTCCCAAAAAAACAGTTTTCTGAGTAGCCATCGTCTCTCTGACAGAATTTCTAGAGTGTACCAGAAAATTACATTCGGCAATGTTAAAATACTCAAACTGTTCACTGGCATTTTTCTGATCACAACGTACATTCAGACGCCTTAAAAGCACATTAAGGTTTTTCAACTTTGACTAGTGCTTATGATCTAGCTTTGATTCTCGTGTACATAATACACTCCTAATTTGGTTTGTGGCAATGACAGATAAACAAAATGAGACCTTGTGTAGGTCTTCAAGGAATGTTGTAGTTTTTTTGAGGGGATTCTAAGCATTTAAGCAACACATTGTCAGTCCAAAGTATTGCCTTTTGAGAATAGCATTTCAAAATGCTCCTACCCACACCTCCTAAGAGACTGGAGCCTTAATCCAGCACCTTAGAACGCTCGGCCCCACAACCAGAAATATTGTTCTTTCTTAATGGCCTTTCAAATTGATGCTTCAATGCAAAGGGCTGAAAGCCCTTGCAAAGGATTTGAAAAAAACGCCTCCTCGAACTGGAGTTTAAATACAGCACCTTGGACAACTCGGCAACACTATATCACAGGACATTTGTGACTATTTTTGCATCACAAAATAAGACTTTCATGCTGTCCAAATGAAGAATGAATGTTGTAAGTTGGTGGCAATGAGTTTGATCTAAACACTTGTTCTGAATCTATTGAACCCCTGCTTATCATTTGACCTAAAATTACATTCGGCAATGTTAAAATACTCAAACTGTTCACTGGCATTTTACTGATCACAACGTACATTCAGACGCCTTAAAAGCACATTAAAGTTTTTCAACTTTGACTACTGCTTATGATCTAGCATTGATTCTCGTGTACATAATACACTCCTAATTTGGTTTGTGGCAATGACAGATAAACAAAATGAGACCTTGTGTAGGTCTTCAAGGAATGTTTTTTTTTTTTTTAGGGGATTCTAAGCCTTTAAACAACACATTGTCAGTCCAAAGTATTGCCTTTTGGGAAAAGCATTTCAAAATGCTCCTAGGACGCAGGTTATTGACTTTAGGTGGTAGGATTTGACCCCACACCTCCTAAGAGACTGGAGCCTTAATTCAGCACCTTAGAACGCTCGGCCCCACAACCAGAAATATTGTTCTTTCTTAATGGCCTTTCAAATTGATGCTTCAATGCAAAGAGCAGAAAGCCCTTGCAAAGGATTTGAAAAAAACGCCTCCTCGAACTGGAGTTTAAATACAGCACCTTGGACAACTCGGCAACACTATATCACAGGAAATGTGTGACTATTTTTTTATCACAAAATAAGACTTTCATGCTGTCCAAATGAGGAATGAATGTTGTAAGTTGATGGCAATGAGTTTGAACTAAACACTTGTTCTGAAACTGTTGAACCCCTGCTTATCATTTGACCTACTTAAAAATTTTACAAAAGTGGTTAAGATAAGAGGCTCGTTGGTCTAGGGGTATGATTCTCGCTTTGGGTGCGAGAGGTCCCGGGTTCAAATCCCGGACGAGCCCACGCTTTTGTGCTCAATGTCTTGCAAAGTCCCTCAAGGCCATGGATTGGTCCAACCTTTCATGAAATGCTGAAGGACTCCCATTGAAATCACTTAATCCAAGGAGTTTTCTTGGCAGGCCAGTGAATATTTTTGCCTTAGTTGTAATCAACCCGAAAACCTTCTTTCGTTGTAAATAAAATATATTGGAATATTTTTTGAGGCAAATACAACAGGACAGGTCATTGCTGAAATGTAAAAAGGAGTACAAATTATTCAGACTTTGGACAATTCTGTGTTCATAAAGTGCTTTTATTCCTGGATCCTTGGTGTAGTTGTTAGCACTCTGGCCTTTGATTCCTGTGATCGGTGTTCAAATCTCGGTAGAGGCTTGTAGTGTTTACGTTCTTCCCAAAAAAACAGTTTTCTGAGTAGCCATCGTCTCTCTGACAGAATTTCTAGAGTGTACCAGAAAATTACATTCGGCAATGTTAAAATACTCAAACTGTTCACTGGTATTTTAATGATCACAACGTACATTCAGACGCCTTAAAAGCACATTAAGGTTTTTCAACTTTGACTACTGCTTATGATCTAGCATTAATTCTCGTGTACATAATACACTCCTAATTTGGTTTGTGGCAATGACAAATAAACAAAATGAGACCTTGTGTAGGTCTTCAAGGAATGTTGTAGTTTTTTTGAGGGGATTCTAAGCATTAAAGCAACACATTGTCAGTCAACGGTATTGCCTTTTGAGAAAAGCTTTTCAAAATGCTCCTTGGATGCAGGTTATCGACAGGCTGTGGTAGGATTTAAACCCAAGCCTCCTAATAGAATGGAGCCCTAATCCAGTGCTTTAGATCACTGGGCCACACTACCAGAAATATCATTTTTTCTTTATTGCCTTTCAAAATAATGCTTCAATGCAAAGGGTTTAAAGCCCTTGCAAAGTATTTGAAAAAGCGCCTCCTCGAACTGGAGCCTAAATTCAGCCTCTTGGACAACTCAGCAACACTATCATAGGACATCTGTAACTATTTTTGCATTACAAAATCAGACTTTAAGGCAGTCCAAATGAAGAATGAATATTGTAAGTTGGTGGCATTGAGTTTGAACTAAACAATTGTTCTGAAAATGTTGCACCCCTACTTATCATTTGACCAAATTCAGAAATTGACATATTATTTTCAGAATCTGTGGCTCGTTGGTCTAGGGGTATGTTTCTTGCTTTGGTTGCGAGAGGTCCCGGGTTCAATTCCCGGACGAGCCCATACATTTGTGCAAAATACCTCAAGGTCATGGATTGAACCATTCTTTCTTGAAATGCTGAGGGACTCCCATTGAAATCACTTAAACCATGGAGTTTCCTTGGCATGCTGGTGAATATATTTGCCTTTGGTAAGACTAGGGACAATTTTGTATTCATGAAGTACTACAAGCATAGGTTTTGTGTTGTAATTGTTAGCACTCTGGCCTTTGAGTCCAATGATCAGAGTTAAAATCTCGGTGGAGGCTTGTAGAGTTTACATTCTTCCTAACAAAACAGTATTCTGAGTAACCATCGCCTCTCTGACAGAATTTCAACAGTGTACCAGAAAATTAAATTGTGCAATGTTAAAATACTCAAACTGTTCACTGGCAATTTACTAACCACAACGTACATTTAGACGCCTTAAAAGCACACTAAGGTTGTTCAACTTTGACTAATGCTTATTATCTAGCATTGATTCTCATTTACATAATTCACTCCAAATTTGGTAAGAGGCAATGACAGATAAACAAAATGAGACCTTGTGTAGGTCTTCAAGGAATGTTGTAGTTTGTTTGAGGGGATTCTATGTATTAAAGCAACACATTGTCAGTCGACGGTATTGCCTTTTGAGAATAGCTTTTCAAAATGCTCCTTGGATGCAGGTTATCGACAGGCTGTGGTAGGATTTAAACCCACGCCTCCTAATAGAATGGAGCCCTAATCCAGTGCTTCCGATCACTGGGCCACACTACCAGAAATATCATTCTTTCTTTATTGCCTTTCAAAATGATGCTTCAATGCAAAGGGTTTAAAGCCCTTGCAAAGTATTTGAAAAAGCGCCTCCTCGAACTGGAGCCTAAATTCAGCCTCTTGGACAACTCGGCAACACCATATCATTGGACATCTGTAACTATTTTTGCATTACAAAATCAGACTTTAAGGCAGTCCAAATGAAGAATGAATATTGTAAGTTGGTGGCATTGAGTTTGAACTAAATAATTATTCGGAAAATGTTGCACCCCTGCTTATCATTTGACCAAATTCAGAAATTGACATATACAATTAAGAATACGTGGCTCGTTGGTCTAGGGGTATGATTCTCGCATCGGGTGCGAGAGGTCCCGGGTTCAATTCTCGGACGAGCCCTTACATTTGTGCAAAGTACCTCAAGGCCATGGATTGAACCAATCTTTCTTGAAATGCTGAGGGACTCCCATTGAAATCGCTTAAACCAAGGAGTTTTCTTGACAGGCTAGTGAAGATATTTGACTTAGGTAAGACCAGGGACAATTTTGTATTCATGAAGTACTACAAGCATAGGTTTCGTGTTGTAATTATTAGCACTCTGGCCTTTGAGTCCAATGATCAGAGTTCAAATCTCATTGGAGGCTTGTTGAGTTTACATTCTTCCTAACAAAACGTTATTCTGAGTAACCATCGTCTCTCTGACAAAATTTCAACAGTGTACCAGAAAAATACATTCTGCAATGTTGTAATACTCACACTGTTCACTGGCAATTTACTAACCACAACGTACATTTAGACGCCTTAAAAGCACACTAAGGTTGTTCAACTTTGACTACTGCTTATTATCTAGCATTGATTCTCATTTACATAATTCACTCCAAATTTGGTAAGAGGCAATGAAGGATAAACAAAATGAGACCTTGTGTAGGTCTTCAAGGAATGTTGTAGTTTGTTTGAGGGGATTCTATGTATTGAAGCGACACATTGTCAGTCGACGGTATTGCCTTTTGAGAAAAGCTTTTCAAAATGCTCCTTGGATGCAGGTTATCGACAGGCTGTGGTAGGATTTAAACCCACGCCTCCTGATAGAATGGAGCCCTAATCCAGTAATTTAGATCACTGGGCCACACTACCAGAAATATCATTCTTTCTAAATTGCCTTTCGAAATGATGCTTCAATGCAAAGGGTTGAAAGCCCATGCAAAGGATTTGAAAAAGCGCCTCCTCGAACTGGAGCCTAAATTCAGCATCTTGGACAACTCGGCAACACTTTATCATAGGACATCTGTGACTATTTTTGCATTACAAAATCAGAATTTAAGGCAGTCCAAATGAAGAATGAATATTGTAAGTTGGTGGCATTGAGTTTGAACTAAACAATTGTTCTGAAACTGTTGCACCCCTGCTTATCGTTTGACCAATTCCAAAAATGGACTTATCTTTGTAAGATACTGTGGCTCGTTGGTCCAGGGGTATGATTCTCGCTCGGGTGAGAGAGGTCCCGGGTTCAAATCCCAGACGAGCCCTAACATTTGTGCATAGTACCTCAAGGTCATGGATTGCTCCAACATTTCATGAAATGCTGATGGAAATAATTGAAATCACTCAAACCAAGGAGTTTTTGCAGGTTATTTAATATATTTGCCTTAGGTCAGACTTGGGACAATTCTGTATTCATGAAGTACTACAAGCATAAGTTTTGTGTTGTAATTGTTAGCACTCTGGCCTTTGAGTCCAGTGATCAGAGTTCAAATCTCATTGGAGGATTGTAGAGTTTACATTCTTCCTAACAAAACGTTATTCTGAGTAAACATCGTTTCTCTGACAAAATTTCCACAGTGTACCAGAAAAATACTTATTATCTAGCATTGATTCTCATTTACATAATTCACTCCAAATTTGGTAAGAGGCAATGACAGATAAACAAAATTAGACCTTGTGTAGGTCTTCAAGGAATGTTGTAGTTTGTTTGAGGGGATTCTATGTTTTGAAGCGTCACATTGTCAGTCGACGGTATTGCCTTTTGAGAAAAGCTTTTCAAAATGCTCCTTGGATGCAGGTTATCGACAGGCTGTGGTAGGATTTAAACCCACGCCTCCTAATAGAATGGAGCCCTAATCCAGTAATTTAGATCACTGGGCAAAACTACCAGAAATATCATTCTTTCTTAATTGCCTTTCAAAATGATGCTTCAATGCAATGGGTTGAAAGCCCTTGCAATGGATTTGAAAAAGCGCCTCCTCGAACTGGAGCCTAAATTCAGCATCTTGGACAACTCGGCAACACCATATCATAGGACATCTGTAACTATTTTTGCATTACAAAATCAGAATTCAAGGCAGTCCAAGTGAAGAATGAATATTGTAAGTTGGTGGCATTGAGTTTGAACTAAACTATTGTTCTGAAACAGTTGCACCCCTGCTTATCGTTTGACCAATTTCAGAAATTGACTTATCAATTTAAGCATCAGTGGCTCGTTGGTCTAGGGGTATGATTCTCGCTTTGGGTGCGAGAGGTCCCGGGTTCAAATCCCGGACGAGCCCTAACATTTGTGCATAGTACCTCAAGGCCATGGATTGCTCCAACATTTCATGAAATGCTGATGGAAATAATTGAAATCACTTAAACCAAGGAGTTTCCTGCGCAGGTTAGTGAATATATTTGCTTTGGTCAGACTTGGGACAATTCTGTATTCATGAAGTACTACAAGCATAAGTTTTGTGTTGTAATTGTTAGCACTCTGGCCTTTGAGTCCAGTGATCAGAGTTCAAATCTCATTGGAGGATTGTAGAGTTTACATTCTTCCTAACAAAATGTTATTCTGAGTAAACATCGTTTCTCTGACAAAATTTCCACAGTGTCCCAGAAAAATACATTCTGCAATGTTGAAATACTCAAACTGTTCACTGGCAATTTACTAACCACAACGTACAATTAGACGCCTTAAAAGCACACTAAGGTTGTTCAACTTTGACTGCTGCTTATTATCTAGCATTGATTCTCATTTACATAATTCACTCCAAATTTGGTAAGAGGCAATGACAGATAAACAAAATGAGACCTTGTGTAGGTCTTCAAGGAATGTTGTAGTTTGTTTGAGGGGATTCTATGTATTGAAGCGACACATTGTCAGTCGACGGTATTGCCTTTTGAGAAAAGCTTTTCAAAATGCTCCTTGGATGCAGGTTATCGACAGGCTGTAGTAGGATTTAAACCCACGCCTTCTAATAGAATGGAGCCCTAATCCAGTAATTTAGATCACTGGGCAAAACTACCAGAAATATCATTCTTTCTTAATTGCCTTTCAAAATGATGCTTCAATGCAATGGGTTGAAAGCCCTTGCAAAGGATTTGAAAAAGCGCCTCCTCGAACTGGAGCCTAAATTCAGCATCTTGGACAACTCGGCAACACCATATCATAGGACATCTGTAACTATTTTTGCATTACAAAATCAGACTTTAAGGCAGTCCAAATGAAGAATGAATATTGTAAGTTGGTGGCATTGAGTTTGAACTAAACAATTGTTCTGAACATTTTGCACCCCTGCTTATCATTTGACCAAATTCAGAAATTGACATATAATTTTCAGAATCTGTGGCTCGTTGGTCTAGGGGTATGATTCTCGCTTCGGGTGCGAGAGGTCCCGGGTTCAAATCCCGGACGAGCCCTTACGTTTGTGCAAAGTACCTCAAGGGTATGAATTGAATCAATCATTCTTGAAATGTAGAGGAACTCCAATTGAAATTGAAAGGATTTGAAAAAGGGCCTCCTCGAACTGGACCCTAAATTCAGCATCTTGGACAACTCGGCAACACTATATCATAGGACATCTGTGACTATTTTTGCATTACAAAATCAGAATTCAAGGCAGTCCAAGTGAAGAATGAATATTGTAAGTTGGTGGCATTGAGTTTGAACTAAACAATTGTTCTGAAACAGTTGCGCCCCTGCTTATCGTTTGACAAATTTGATAAATTGACTTATCAACTTAAGCATCAGTGGCTCGTTGGTCTAGGGGTATGATTCTCGCTTCGGGTGCGAGAGGTCCCGGGTTCAAATCCCGGACGAGCCCTAACATTTGTGCATAGTACCTCAAGGCCATGGATTGCTCCAACCTTTCATGAAATGCTGATGGAAATAATTGAAATCACTTAAACCAAGGAGTTTCCTGCGCAGGTTAATGAATATATTTGCCTTTGGTCAGACTTGGGACAATTCTGTATTCATGAAGTACTACAAGCATAAGTTTTGTGTTGTAATTGTTAGCACTCTGGCCTTTGAGTCCAGTGATCAGAGTTCAAATCTCATTGGAGGATTGTAGAGTTTACATTCTTCCTAACAAAACGTTATTCTGAGTAAACATCGTTTCTCTGACAAAATTTCCACAGTGTACCAGAAAAATACATTCTGCAATGTTGAAATACTCAAACTGTTCACTGGCAATTTACTAACCACAACGTACAATTAGACGCCTTAAAAGCACACTAAGGTTGTTCAACTTTGACTACTGCTTATTATCTAGCATTGATTCTCATTTACATAATTCACTCCAAATTTGGTAAGAGGCAATGACAGATAAACAAAATTAGACCTTGTGTAGGTCTTCAAGGAATGTTGTAGTTTGTTTGAGGGGATTCTATGTTTTGAAGCGTCACATTGTCAGTCGACGGTATTGCCTTTTGAGAAAAGCTTTTGAAAATGCTCCTTGGATGCAGGTTATCGACAGGCTGTGGTAGGATTTAAACCCACGCCTCCTAATAGAATGGAGCCCTAATCCAGTAATTTAGATCACTGGGCCACACTACCAGAAATATCATTCTTTCTTTATTGCCTTTCGAAATGAAACTTCAATGCAAAGGGTTGAAAGCCCTTGCAAAGGATTTGAAAAAGCGCCTCCTCGAACTGGAGCCTAAATTCAGCATCTTGGACAACTCGGCAACACTTTAACATAGGACATCTGTGACTATTTTTGCATTACAAAATCAGAATTTAAGGCAGTCCAAATGAAGAATGAATATTGTAAGTTGGTGGCATTGAGTTTGAACTAAACAATTGTTCTGAAACAGTTGCACCCCTGCTTATCGTTTGACCAATTGCAAAAATTGACTTATCTTTGTAAGTTACAGTGGCTCGTTGGTCTAGGGGTATGATTCTCGCTTCGGGTGCGAGAGGTCCCGGGTTCAATTACCGGACGAGGCCTTACATTTGTGCAAAGTACCTCAAGGCCATGGATTTCTCCAACTATTCTTGAAATGCTGATGGAAATAATTTAAATCACTTAAACCAAGGAGGTAGAGTTTACATTCTTCCTAAAAAAACGCTTTTCTTAGTAACCATCGTCTCTCTGACAAAATTTCAACAGTTTACCAGAAAAATACATTCTGCAATGTTGAAATACTCAAACTGTTCACTGGCAATTTATTAACCACAACGTACATTTAGACGCCTTAAAAGCACACTAAGGTTGTTCAACTTTGACTACTGCTTATTATCTAGCATTGATTCTCATTTACATAATTCACTCCAAATTTGGTAAGAGGCAATGACAGATAAACAAAATTAGACCTTGTGTAGGTCTTCAAGGAATGTTGTAGTTTGTTTGAGGGGATTCTATGTTTTGAAGCGTCACATTGTCAGTCGACGGTATTGCCTTTTGAGAAAAGCTTTTCAAAATGCTCCTTGGATGCAGGTTATCGACAGGCTGTGGTAGGATTTAAACCCACGCCTCCTAATAGAATGGAGCCCTAATCCAGTAATTTAGATCACTGGGCAAAACTACCAGAAATATCATTCTTTCTTAATTGCCTTTCAAAATGATGCTTCAATGCAATGGGTTGAAAGCCCTTGCAATGGATTTGAAAAAGCGCCTCCTCGAACTGGAGCCTAAATTCAGCATCTTGGACAACTCGGCAACACCATATCATAGGACATCTGTAACTATTTTTGCATTACAAAATCAGACTTTAAGGCAGTCCAAATGAAGAATGAATATTGTAAGTTGGTGGCATTGAGTTTGAACTAAACAATTGTTCTGAACATTTTGCACCCCTGCTTATCATTTGACCAAATTCAGAAATTGACATAAAATATTCTGAATCTGTGGCTCGTTGGTCTAGGGGTATGATTCTCGCTTCGGGTGTGAGAGGTCCTGGGTTCAAATCCCGGACGAGCCCTTACATTTGTGCAAAGTACCTCAAGGCCATGGATTGAACCAATCATTCTTGAAATGCAGAGGAACTCCAATTGAAATTGAAAGGATTTGAAAAAGGGCCTCCTCGAACTGGAGCCTAAATTCAGCATCTTGGACAACTCGGCAACACTATATCATAGGACATCTGTGACTATTTTTGCATTACAAAATCAGAATTCAAGGCACTCCAAGTGAAGAATGAATATTGTAAGTTGGTGGCATTGAGTTTGAACTAAACAATTGTTCTGAAACAGTTGCGCTGCTGCTTATCGTTTGACAAATTTGATAAATTGACTTATCAATTTAAGCATCAGTGGCTCGTTGGTCTAGGGGTATGATTCTCGCTTCGGGTGGAGAGGTCCCGGGTTCAAATCCCGGACGAGCCCTAACATTTGTGCATAGTACCTCAAGGCCATGGATTGCTCCAACCTTTCATGAAATGCTGATGGAAATAATTGAAATCACTTAAACCAAGGAGTTTCCTGCGCAGGTTAATGAATATATTTGCCTTTGGTCAGACTTGGGACCATTCTGTATTCATGAAGTACTACAAGCATAAGTTTTGTGTTGTAATTGTTAGCACTCTGGCCTTTGAGTCCAGTGATCAGAGTTCAAATCTCATTGGAGGATTGTAGAGTTTACATTCTTCCTAACAAAACGTTATTCTGAGTAAACATCGTTTCTCTGACAAAATGTCCACAGTGTACCAGAAAAATACATTCTGCAATGTTGAAATACTCAAACTGTTCACTGGCAATTTACTAACCACAACGTACAATTAGACGCCTTAAAAGCACACTAAGGTTGTTCAACTTTGACTACTGCTTATTATCTAGCATTGATTCTCATTTACATAATTCACTCCAAATTTGGTAAGAGGCAATGACAGATAAACAAAATTAGACCTTGTGTAGGTCTTCAAGGAATGTTGTAGTTTGTTTGAGGGGATTCTATGTTTTGAAGCGTCACATTGTCAGTCGACGGTATTGCCTTTTGAGAAAAGCTTTTGAAAATGCTCCTTGGATGCAGGTTATCGACAGGCTGTGGTAGGATTTAAACCCACGCCTCCTAATAGAATGGAGCCCTAATCCAGTAATTTAGATCACTGGGCCACACTACCAGAAATATCATTCTTTCTTTATTGCCTTTCGAAATGAAACTTCAATGCAAAGGGTTGAAAGCCCTTGCAAAGGATTTGAAAAAGCGCCTCCTCGAACTGGAGCCTAAATTCAGCATCTTGGACAACTCGGCAACACTTTAACATAGGACATCTGTGACTATTTTTGCATTACAAAATCAGAATTTAAGGCAGTCCAAATGAAGAATGAATATTGTAAGTTGGTGGCATTGAGTTTGAACTAAACAATTGTTCTGAAACAGTTGCACCCCTGCTTATCGTTTGACCAATTGCAAAAATTGACTTATCTTTGTAAGTTACAGTGGCTCGTTGGTCTAGGGGTATGATTCTCGCTTCGGGTGCGAGAGGTCCCGGGTTCAATTACCGGACGAGGCCTTACATTTGTGCAAAGTACCTCAAGGCCATGGATTTCTCCAACTTTTCTTGAAATGCTGATGGAAATAATTTAAATCACTTAAACCAAGGAGGTAGAGTTTACATTCTTCCTAAAAAAACGCTTTTCTTAGTAACCATCGTCTCTCTTACAAAATTTCAACAGTTTACCAGAAAAATACATTCTGCAATGTTGAAATACTCAAACTGTTCACTGGCAATTTATTAACCACAACGTACATTTAGACGCCTTAAAAGCACACTAAGGTTGTTCAACTTTGACTACTGCTTATTATCTAGCATTGATTCTCATTTACATAATTCACTCCAAATTTGGTAAGAGGCAATGACAGATAAACAAAATTAGACCTTGTGTAGGTCTTCAAGGAATGTTGTAGTTTGTTTGAGGGGATTCTATGTTTTGAAGCGTCACATTGTCAGTCGACGGTATTGCCTTTTGAGAAAAGCTTTTCAAAATGCTCCTTGGATGCAGGTTATCGACAGGCTGTGGTAGGATTTAAACCCACGCCTCCTAATAGAATGGAGCCCTAATCCAGTAATTTAGATCACTGGGCAAAACTACCAGAAATATCATTCTTTCTTAATTGCCTTTCAAAATGATGCTTCAATGCAATGGGTTGAAAGCCCTTGCAATGGATTTGAAAAAGCGCCTCCTCGAACTGGAGCCTAAATTCAGCATCTTGGACAACTCGGCAACACCATATCATAGGACATCTGTAACTATTTTTGCATTACAAAATCAGACTTTAAGGCAGTCCAAATGAAGAATGAATATTGTAAGTTGGTGGCATTGAGTTTGAACTAAACAATTGTTCTGAACATTTTGCACCCCTGCTTATCATTTGACCAAATTCAGAAATTGACATAAAATGTTCTCAATCTGTGGCTCGTTGGTCTAGGGGTATGATTCTCGCTTCGGGTGTGAGAGGTCCCGGGTTCAAATCCCGGACGAGCCCTTACATTTGTGCAAAGTACCTCAAGGCCATGGATTGAACCAATCATTCTTGAAATGCAGAGGAACTCCAATTGAAATTGAAAGGATTTGAAAAAGGGCCTCCTCGAACTGGAGCCTAAATTCAGCATCTTGGACAACTCGGCAACACTATATCATAGGACATCTGTGACTATTTTTGCATTACAAAATCAGAATTCAAGGCACTCCAAGTGAAGAATGAATATTGTAAGTTGGTGGCATTGAGTTTGAACTAAACAATTGTTCTGAAACAGTTGCGCTGCTGCTTATCGTTTGACAAATTTGATAAATTGACTTATCAATTTAAGCATCAGTGGCTCGTTGGTCTAGGGGTATGATTCTCGCTTCGGGTGCGAGAGGTCCCGGGTTCAAATCCCGGACGAGCCCTAACATTTGTGCATAGTACCTCAAGGCCATGGATTGCTCCAACCTTTCATGAAATGCTGATGGAAATAATTGAAATCACTTAAACCAAGGAGTTTCCTGCGCAGGTTAATGAATATATTTGCCTTTGGTCAGACTTGGGACCATTCTGTATTCATGAAGTACTACAAGCATAAGTTTTGTGTTGTAATTGTTAGCACTCTGGCCTTTGAGTCCAGTGATCAGAGTTCAAATCTCATTGGAGGATTGTAGAGTTTACATTCTTCCTAACAAAACGTTATTCTGAGTAAACATCGTTTCTCTGACAAAATGTCCACAGTGTACCAGAAAAATACATTCTGCAATGTTGAAATACTCAAACTGTTCACTGGCAATTTACTAACCACAACGTACAATTAGACGCCTTAAAAGCACACTAAGGTTGTTCAACTTTGACTACTGCTTATTATCTAGCATTGATTCTCATTTACATAATTCACTCCAAATTTGGTAAGAGGCAATGACAGATAAACAAAATTAGACCTTGTGTAGGTCTTCAAGGAATGTTGTAGTTTGTTTGAGGGGATTCTATGTTTTGAAGCGTCACATTGTCAGTCGACGGTATTGCCTTTTGAGAAAAGCTTTTCAAAATGCTCCTTGGATGCAGGTTATCGACAGGCTGTGGTAGGATTTAAACCCACGCCTCCTAATAGAATGGAGCCCTAATCCAGTAATTTAGATCACTGGGCCACACTACCAGAAATATCATTCTTTCTTAATTGCCTTTCAAAATGATGCTTCGATGCAATGGGTTGAAAGCCCTTGCAAAGGATTTGAAAAAGCGCCTCCTCGAACTGGAGCCTAAATTCAGCATCTTGGACAACTCGGCCATATCATAGGACATCTGTAACTATTTTTGCATTACAAAATCAGACTTTAAGGCAGTCCAAATGAAGAATGAATATTGTAAGTTGGTGGCATTGAGTTTGAACTAAACAATTGTTCTGAAAATGTTGCACCCCTACTTATCATTTGACCAAATTCAGAAATTGACATATTATTTTCAGAATCTGTGGCTCGTTGGTCTAGGGGTATGTTTCTCGCTTTGGTTGCGAGAGGTCCTGGGTTCAATTTCCGGATGAGCCCATACATTTGTGCAAAATACCTCAAGGTCATGGATTGAACCATTCTTTCTTGAAATGCTGAGGGACTCCCATTGAAATCACTTAAACCATGGAGTTTCCTTGGCATGCTGGTGAATATATTTGCCTTTGGTAAGACTAGGGACAATTCTGTATTCATGAAGTACTACAAGCATAAGTTTTGTGTTGTAATTGTTAGCACTCTGGCCTTTGAGTCCAGTGATCAGAGTTCAAATCTCATTGGAGGATTGTAGAGTTTACATTCTTCCTAACAAAACGTTATTCTGAGTAAACATCGTTTCTCTGACAAAATTTCCACAGTGTACCAGAAAAATACTTATTATCTAGCATTGATTCTCATTTACATAATTCACTCCAAATTTGGTAAGAGGCAATGACAGATAAACAAAATTAGACCTTGTGTAGGTCTTCAAGGAATGTTGTAGTTTGTTTGAGGGGATTCTATGTTTTGAAGCGTCACATTGTCAGTCGACGGTATTGCCTTTTGAGAAAAGCTTTTGAAAATGCTCCTTGGATGCAGGTTATCGACAGGCTGTGGTAGGATTTAAACCCACGCCTCCTAATAGAATGGAGCCCTAATCCAGTAATTTAGATCACTGGGCCACACTACCAGAAATATCATTCTTTCTAAATTGCCTTTCGAAATGAAACTTCAATGCAAAGGGTTGAAAGCCCTTGCAAAGGATTTGAAAAAGCGCCTCCTCGAACTGGAGCCTAAATTCAGCATCTTGGACAACTCGGCAACACTTTAACATAGGACATCTGCGACTATTTTTGCATTACAAAATCAGAATTTAAGGCAGTCCAAATGAAGAATGAATATTGTAAGTTGGTGGCATTGAGTTTGAACTAAACAATTGTTCTGAAACAGTTGCACCCCTGCTTATCGTTTGACCAATTGCAAAAATTGACTTATCTTTGTAAGATACAGTGGCTCGTTGGTCTAGGGGTATGATTCTTGCTTCGGGTGCGAGAGGTCCCGGGTTCAATTACCGGACGAGGCCTTACATTTGTGCAAAGTACCTCAAGGCCATGGATTTCTCCAACTTTTCTTGAAATGCTGATGGAAATAATTGAAATCACTTAAACCAAGGAGGCCAAGGAGGTAGAGTTTACATTCTTCCTAAAAAAACGCTTTTCTTAGTAACCATCGTCTCTCTGACAAAATTTCAACAGTTTACCAGAAAAATACATTCTGCAATGTTGAAATACTCAAACTGTTCACTGGCAATTTATTAACCACAACGTACATTTAGACGCCTTAAAAGCACATTAAGGTTGTTCAACTTTGACTACTGCTTATTATCTAGCATTGATTCTCATTTACATAATTCACTCCAAATTTGGTAAGAGGCAATGACAGATAAACAAAATTAGACCTTGTGTAGGTTTTCAAGGAATGTTGTAGTTTGTTTGAGGGGATTCTATGTTTTGAAGCGTCACATTGTCAGTCGACGGTATTGCCTTTTGAGAAAAGCTTTTCAAAATGCTCCTTGGATGCAGGTTATCGACAGGCTGTGGTAGGATTTAAACCCACGCCTCCTAATAGAATGGAGCCCTAATCCAGTAATTTAGATCACTGGGCAAAACTACCAGAAATATCATTCTTTCTTAATTGCCTTTCAAAATGATGCTTCAATGCAATGGGTTGAAAGCCCTTGCAATGGATTTGAAAAAGCGCCTCCTCGAACTGGAGCCTAAATTCAGCATCTTGGACAACTCGGCAACACCATATCATAGGACATCTGTAACTATTTTTGCATTACAAAATCAGACTTTAAGGCAGTCCAAATGAAGAATGAATATTGTAAGTTGGTGGCATTGAGTTTGAACTAAACAATTGTTCTGAACATTTTGCACCCCTGCTTATCATTTGACCAAATTCAGAAATTGACGTATAATTTTTAGAATCAGTGGCTCGTTGGTCTACTCTAGGGGTATGATTCTAGCTTCGGGTGCGAGAGGTCCCGGCTTCAAATCCTGGACGAGCCCTTACATTTGTGCAAAGTACCTCAAGGCCATGGATTGAACCAATCATTCTTGAAATGCAGAGGAACTCCAATTGAAATTGAAAGGATTTGAAAAAGCGCCTCCTCGAACTGGAGCCTAAATTCAGCATCTTGGACAACTCGGCAACACTATATCATAGGACATCTGTGACTATTTTTGCATTACAAAATCAGAATTCAAGGCAGTCCAAGTGAAGAATGAATATTGTAAGTTGGTGGCATTGAGTTTGAACTAAACTATTGTTCTGAAACAGTTGCACCCCTGCTTATCGTTTGACCAAATTCAGAAATTGACATATAATTTTCAGAATCTGTGGCTCGTTGGTCTAGGGGTATGATTCTTGCTTCGGGTGCGAGAGGTCCCGGGTTCAAATCCCGGACGAGCCCTAACATTTGTGCATAGTACCTCAAGGCCATGGATTGCTCCAACATTTCATAAAATGCTGATGGAAATAATTGAAATCACTGAAACCAAGGAGTTTCCTGTGCAGGTTAGTGAATATATTTGCCTTTGGTCAGACTTGGGACAATTCTGTATTCATGAAGTACTACAAGCATAAGTTTTGTGTTGTAATTGTTAGCACTCTGGCCTTTGAGTCCAGTGATCAGAGTTCAAATCTCATTGGAGGATTGTAGAGTTTACATTCTTCCTAACAAAACGTTATTCTGAGTAAACATCGTTTCTCTGACAAAATTTCCACAGTGTACCAGAAAAATACTTATTATCTAGCATTGATTCTCATTTACATAATTCACTCCAAATTTGGTAAGAGGCAATGACAGATAAACAAAATTAGACCTTGTGTAGGTCTTCAAGGAATGTTGTAGTTTGTTTGAGGGGATTCTATGTTTTGAAGCGTCACATTGTCAGTCGACGGTATTGCCTTTTGAGAAAAGCTTTTCAAAATGCTCCTTGGATGCAGGTTATCGACAGGCTGTGGTAGGATTTAATTCCAGTAATTTAGATCACTGGGCCACACTACCAGAAATATCATTCTTTCTTAATTGCCTTTCAAAATGATGCTTCGATGCAATGGGTTGAAAGCCCTTGCAAAGGATTTGAAAAAGCGCCTCCTCGAACTGGAGCCTAAATTCAGCATCTTGGACAACTCGACCATATCATAGGACATCTGTAACTATTTTTGCATTACAAAATCAGACTTTAAGGCAGTCCAAATGAAGAATGAATATTGTAAGTTGGTGGCATTGAGTTTGAACTAAACAATTGTTCTGAACATTTTGCACCCCTGCTTATCATTTGACCAAATTCAGAAATTGAAATATCATTTTCAGATTATGTGGCTCGTTGGTCTAGGGGTATGATTCTCGCTTCGGGTGTGAGAGGTCCCGGGTTCAAATCCCGGACGAGCCCTAACATTTGTGCATAGTACCTCAAGGCTATGGATTGCTCCAACATTTCATGCACATTTTCAAGCACTCTGGCCTTTGAGTCCAGTGATCAGAGTTCAAATCTCATTGGAGGATTGTAGAGTTTACATTCTTCCTAACAAAACGTTATTCTGAGTAAACATCGTTTCTCTGACAAAATTTCCACAGTGTACCAGAAAAATACTTATTATCTAGCATTGATTCTCATTTACATAATTCACTCCAAATTTGGTAAGAGGCAATGACAGATAAACAAAATTAGACCTGGTGTAGGTCTTCAAGGAATGTTGTAGTTTGTTTGAGGGGATTCTATGTTTTGAAGCGTCACATTGTCAGTCGACGGTATTGCCTTTTGAGAAAAGCTTTTCAAAATGCTCCTTGGATGCAGGTTATCGACAGGCTGTGGTAGGATTTAAACCCACGCCTCCTAATAGAATGGAGCCCTAATCCAGTAATTTAGATCACTGGGCCACACTACCAGAAATATCATTCTTTCTTAATTGCCTTTCAAAATGATGCTTCGATGCAATGGGTTGAAAGCCCTTGCAAAGGATTTGAAAAAGCGCCTCCTCGAACTGGAGCCTAAATTCAGCATCTTGGACAACTCGGCCATATCATAGGACATCTGTAACTATTTTTGCATTACAAAATCAGACTTTAAGGCAGTCCAAATGAAGAATGAATATTGTAAGATGGTGGCATTGAGTTTGAACTAAACAATTGTTCTGAACATTTTGCACCCCTGCGTATCATTTGACCAAATTCAGAAATTGACATAAAATATTCTGAATCTGTGGCTCGTTGGTCTAGGGGTATGATTCTCGCTTCGGGTGTGAGAGGTCCCGGGTTCAAATCCCGGACGAGCCCATACATTTGTGCAAAGTACCTCAAGGCCATGGATTGAACCAATCATTCTTGAAATGCAGAGGAACTCCAATTGAAATTGAAAGGATTTGAAAAAGCGCCTCCTCGAACTGGAGCCTAAATTCAGCATCTTGGACAACTCGGCAACACTATATCATGGGACATCTGTGACTATTTTTGCATTACAAAATCAGAATTCAAGGCAGTCCAAGTGAAGAATGAATATTGTAAGTTGGTGGCATTGAGTTTGAACTAAACAATTGTTCTGAAACAGTTGCACCCCTGCTTATCGTTTGACCAATTTGATAAATTGACTTATCAATTTAAGCATTAGTGGCTCGTTGGTCTAGGGGTATGATTCTCGCTTCGGGTGCGAGAGGTCCCGGGTTCAAATCCGGGACGAGCCCTAACATTTGTGCATAGTACCTCAAGGCCATGGATTGCTCCAACATTTCATGAAATGCTGATGGAAATAATTGAAATCACTTAAACCAAGGAGTTTCCTGCGCAGGTTAATGAATATATTTGCCTTTGGTCAGACTTGGGACAATTCTGTATTCATGAAGTACTACAAGCATAAGTTTTGTGTTGTAATTGTTAGCACTCTGGCCTTTGAGTCCAGTGATCAGAGTTCAAATCTCATTGGAGGATTGTAGAGTTTACATTCTTCCTAACAAAACGTTATTCTGAGTAAACATCGTTTCTCTGACAAAATTTCCACAGTGTACCAGAAAAATACTTATTATCTAGCATTGATTCTCATTTACATAATTCACTCCAAATTTGGTAAGAGGCAATGACAGATAAACAAAATTAGACCTTGTGTAGGTCTTCAAGGAATGTTGTTTGAGGGGATTCTATGTTTTGAAGCGTCACATTGTCAGTCGACGGTATTGCCTTTTGAGAAAAGCTTTTGAAAATGCTCCTTGGATGCAGGTTATCGACAGGCTGTGGTAGGATTTAAACCCACGCCTCCTAATAGAATGGAGCCCTAATCCAGTAATTTAGATCACTGGGCCACACTACCAGAAATATCATTCTTTCTAAATTGCCTTTCGAAATGAAACTTCAATGCAAAGGGTTGAAAGCCCTTGCAAAGGATTTGAAAAAGCGTCTCCTCGAACTGGAGCCTAAATTCAGCATCTTGGACAACTCGGCAACACTTTAACATAGGACATCTGTGACTATTTTTGCATTACAAAATCAGAATTTAAGGCAGTCCAAATGAAGAATGAATATTGTAAGTTGGTGGCATTGAGTTTGAACTAAACAATTGTTCTGAAACAGTTGCACCCCTGCTTATCGTTTGACAAATTCCAAAAATTGACTTATCTTTGTAAGATACAGTGGCTCGTTGGTCTAGGGGAATGATTCTCGCTTCGGGTGCGAGAGGTCCCGGGTTCAATTACCGGACGAGGCCTTACATTTGTGCAAAGTACCTCAAGGCCATGGATTTCTCCAACTTTTCTTGAAATGCTGATGGAAATAATTGAAATCACTTAAACCAAGGAGGCCAAGGAGGTAGAGTTTACATTCTTCCTAAAAAAACGCTTTTCTTAGTAACCATCGTCTCTCTGACAAAATTTCAACAGTTTACCAGAAAAATACATTCTGCAATGTTGAAATACTCAAACTGTTCACTGGCAATTTATTAACCACAACGTACATTTAGACGCCTTAAAAGCACACTAAGGTTGTTCAACTTTGACTACTGCTTATTATCTAGCATTGATTCTCATTTACATAATTCACTCCAAATTTGGTAAGAGGCAATGACAGATAAACAAAATTAGACCTTGTGTAGGTTTTCAAGGAATGTTGTAGTTTGTTTGAGGGGATTCTATGTTTTGAAGCGTCACATTGTCAGTCGACGGTATTGCCTTTTGAGAAAAGCTTTTCAAAATGCTCCTTGGATGCAGGTTATCGACAGGCTGTGGTAGGATTTAAACCCACGCCTCCTAATAGAATGGAGCCCTAATCCAGTAATTTAGATCACTGGGCAAAACTACCAGAAATATCATTCTTTCTTAATTGCCTTTCAAAATGATGCTTCAATGCAATGGGTTGAAAGCCCTTGCAATGGATTTGAAAAAGCGCCTCCTCGAACTGGAGCCTAAATTCAGCATCTTGGACAACTCGGCAACACCATATCATAGGACATCTGTAACTATTTTTGCATTACAAAATCAGACTTTAAGGCAGTCCAAATGAAGAATGAATGTTGTAAGTTGGTGGCATTGAGTTTGAACTAAACAATTGTTCTGAACATTTTGCACCCCTGCTTATTATTTGACCAAATTCAGAAATTGACATATAATTTTCAGAATCTGTGGCTCGTTGGTCTAGGGGTATCATTCTCGCTTCGGGTGCGAGAGGTCCCGGGTTCAAATCTCGGACGAGCCCTTACATTTGTGCAAAGTACCTCAAGGCCATGGATTGAACCAATCATTCTTGAAATGCAGAGGAACTCCAATTGAAATTGAAAGGATTTGAAAAAGCGCCTCCTCGAACTGGAGCCTAAATTCAGCATCTTGGACAACTCGGCAACATTATATCATAGGACATCTGTGACTATTTTTGCATTACAAAATCAGAATTCAAGGCAGTCCAAATGAGGAATGAATATTGTAAGTTGGTGGCATTGAGTTTGAACTAAACAATTGTTCTGAAACAGTTGCACCCCTGCTTATCGTTTGACCAATTTAAGAAATTGACTTATCAATTTAAGCATCAGTGGGGTGTTGGTCTAGGGGTATGATTCTCGCTACGGGTGCGAGAGGTACCGGGTTCAAATCCCGGACGAGGCCTAAAATTTGTGCATAGTTCCTCAAGGCCATCGATTGCTCCAACATTTCATGAAATGCAGATGGAAATAATTGAAAACACTTAAACCAAGGAGTTTCCTTCGCAGGTTAGTCAATATATTTGCCTTAGAACAGACTTGGGACAATTCTGTATTCATCATTTAGTACAAGCGTAAGTTTTGTGTTGTAATTGTTAGCACTCTGGCCTTTGAGTCCAGTGATCAGAGTTCAAATCTCATTGGAGGCTTGTAGAGTTTACATTCTTCCTAACAAAACGTTATTCTGAGTAAACATCGTTTCTCTGACAAAATTTCCACAGTGTACCAGAAAAATACATTCTGCAATGTTGAAATACTCAAATTGTTCACTGGCAATTTACTAACCACAACGTACATTTAGACGCCTTAAAAGCACACTCAGGTTGTTCAACTTTGACTACTGCTTATTATCTAGCATTGATTCTCATTTACATAATTCACTCCAAATTTGGTAAGAGGCAATGACAGATAAACAAAATTAGACCTTGTGTAGGTTTTCAAGGAATGTTGTAGTTTGTTTGAGGGGATTCTATGTTTTGAAGCGTCACATTGTCAGTCGACGGTATTGCCTTTTGAGAAAAGCTTTTCAAAATGCTCCTTGGATGCAGGTTATCGACAGGCTGTGGTAGGATTTAAACCCACGCCTCCTAATAGAATGGAGCCCTAATCCAGTAATTTAGATCACTGGGCCACACTACCAGAAATATCATTCTTTCTTAATTGCCTTTCAAAATGATGCTCCAATGCAATGGGTTGAAAGCCCTTGCAAAGGATTTGAAAAAGCGCCTCCTCGAACTGGAGCCTAAATTCAGCATCTTGGACAACTCGGCAACACCATATCATAGGACATCTGTAACTATTTTTGCATTACAAAATCAGACTTTAAGGCAGTCCAAATGAAGAATGAATATTGTAAGTTGGTGGCATTGAGTTTGAACTAAACAATTGTTCTGAACATTTTGCACCCCTGCTTATCATTTGACCAAATTCAGGAATTGACATATAATTTTCAGAATCTGTGGCTCGTTGGTCTAGGGGTATGATTCTCGCTTCGGGTGCGAGAGGTCCCGGGTTCAAATCTCGGACGAGCCCTTACATTTGTGCATAGTACCTCAAGGCCATGGATTGAACCAATCATTCTTGAAATGCAGAGGAACTCCAATTGAAATTGAAAGGATTTGAAAAAGCGCCTCCTCGAACTGGAGCCTAAATTCAGCATCTTGGACAACTCGGCAACACTATATCATAGGACATCTGTGACTATTTTTGCATTACAAAATCAGAATTCAAGGCAGTCCAAGTGAAGAATGAATATTGTAAGTTGGTGGCATTGAGTTTGAACTAAACTATTGTTCTGAAACAGTTGCACCCCTGCTTATCGTTTGACCAATTTGATAAATTGACTTATCAATTTAAGCATTAGTGGCTCGTTGGTCTAGGGGTATGATTCTCGCTTCGGGTGCGAGAGGTCCCGGGTTCAAATGCCGGACGAGCCCTAACATTTGTGCATAGTACCTCAAGGCCATGGATTGCTCCAACATTTCATGAAATGCTGATGGAAATAATTGAAATCACTTAAACCAAGGAGTTTCCTGCGCAGGTTAATGAATATATTTGCCTTTGGTCAGACTTGGGACAATTCTGTATTCATGAAGTACTATAAGTTTTGTGTTGTAATTGTTAGCACTCTGGCCTTTGAGTCCAGTGATCAGAGTTCAAATCTCATTGGAGGATTGTAGAGTTTACATTCTTCCTAACAAAACGTTATTCTGAGTAAACATCGTTTCTCTGACAAAATTTCCACAGTGTACCAGAAAAATACATTCTGCAATGTTGAAATACTCAAACTGTTCACTGGCAATTTACTAACCACAACGTACAATTAGACGCCTTAAAAGCACACTAAGGTTGTTCAACTTTGACTACTGCTTATTATCTAGCATTGATTCTCATTTACATAATTCACTCCAAATTTGGTAAGAGGCAATGACAGATAAACAAAATTAGACCTTGTGTAGGTCTTCAAGGAATGTTGTAGTTTGTTTGAGGGGATTCTATGTTTTGAAGCGTCACATTGTCAGTCGACGGTATTGCCTTTTGAGAAAAGCTTTTCAAAATGCTCCTTGGATGCAGGTTATCGACAGGCTGTGGTAGGATTTAAACCCACGCCTCCTAATAGAATGGAGCCCTAATCCAGTAATTTAGATCACTGGGCCACACTTTTAGAAATATCATTCTTTCTTAATTGCCTTTCAAAATGATGCTCCAATGCAATGGGTTGAAAGCCCTTGCAAAGGATTTGAAAAAGCGCCTCCTCGAACTGGAGCCTAAATTCAGCATCTTGGACAACTCGGCAACACCATATCATAGGACATCTGTAACTATTTTTGCATTACAAAATCAGACTTTAAGGCAGTCCAAATGAAGAATGAATATTGTAAGTTGGTGGCATTGAGTTTGAACTAAACAATTGTTCTGAACATTTTGCACCCCTGCTTATCATTTGACCAAATTCAGGAATTGACATATAATTATCAGAATCTGTGGCTCGTTGGTCTAGGGGTATGATTCTCGCTTCGGGTGCGAGAGGTCCCGGGTTCAAATCCCGGACGAGCCCTTACATTTGTGCAAAGTACCTCAAGGCCATGGATTGAACCAATCATTCTTGAAATGCAGAGGGACTCCAATTGAAATTGAAAGGATTTGAAAAAGCGCCCCCTCGAACTGGAGCCTAAATTCAGCATCTTGGACAACTCGGCAACACTATATCATGGGACATCTGTGACCATTTTTGCATTACAAAATCAGAATTCAAGGCAGTCCAAGTGAAGAATGAATATTGTAAGTTGGTGGCATTGAGTTTGAACTAAACAATTGTTCTGAAACAGTTGCACCCCTGCTTATCGTTTGACCAATTTCAGAAATTGACTTATCAATTTTAGCATCAGTGGCTCGTTGGTCTAGGGGTATGATTCTCGCTTCGGGTGCGAGAGGTCCCGGGTCCAAATCCCGGACGAGCCCTAACATTTGTGCATAGTACCTCAAGGCCATGCATTGCTCCAACATTTCATGCACATTTTCAAGCACTCTGGCCTTTGAGTCCAGTGATCAGAGTTCAAATCTCATTGGAGGATTGTAGAGTTTACATTCTTCCTAACAAAACGTTATTCTGAGTAAACATCGTTTCTCTGACAAAATTTCCACAGTGTACCAGAAAAATACATTCTGCAATGTCGAATTACTCAAACTGTTCACTGGCAATTTACTAACCACAACGTACAATTAGACGCCTTAAAAGCACACTAAGGTTGTTCAACTTTGACTACTGCTTATTATCTAGCATTGATTCTCATTTACATAATTCACTCCAAATTTGGTAAGAGGCAATGACAGATAAACAAAATTAGACCTTGTGTAGGTCTTCAAGGAATGTTGTAGTTTGTTTGAGGGGATTCTATGTATTGAAGCGTCACATTGTCAGTCGACGGTATTGCCTTTTGAGAAAAGCTTTTCAAAATGCTCCTTGGATGCAGGTTATCGACAGGCTGTGGTAGGATTTAAACCCACGCCTCCTAATAGAATGGAGCCCTAATCCAGTAATTTAGATCACTGGGCCACACTACCAGAAATATCATTCTTTCTTAATTGCCTTTCAAAATGATGCTTCGATGCAATGGGTTGAAAGCCCTTGCATGACCAACATATCTTTTATTCCCGACATACAGACAAAATCAAACACTGTCAAAAAACGGTATATCAATGAAGATTCTAATGTACTTTTTAAAAAGGCCATCTCCTTGCTACCACCTCTAAACCCATGTTCTGCTGATGATCTTGTAGAAAACTTTAATTTGAAAATTTTGAAAGTCATAGATATCATTGCACCTTATAAGGTTAAAACGATTTCTGGAAAGCAAAAGGCACCCTGGAGAAAAGCTGCTTCTGTAACAGCACAGAAAAAAGAATGCAGGAAGGTTGAACGCATCTGGCGTAAAACAAAACTTCATATTCACCATGATATCTATAAAGAGAGCCTCCGTGCCTACAATTTAGACTTAAAAAATGCTAGAGAAACATTTTTCTCCAATATCGTTAAAACCAACACTAATAATGCAAAAACCCTATTTGCAACTGTTGACAGACTGACCAACCCCCCAACAGAAATTCCACCTGATCTCCATTCCACGCAGAAATGCAATGAGTTTGCAGCTTTTTATATTGATAAAATTGAAGGTATCAGACGCGCCATCAATATCTCCACGTCAAACAAAAATGTTGGACTACCACCCTGTTCAGGCAAAAATTACGTGGCAAGGATGGCATGCTTTGATGTTATAGACTCTCAAAATCTTGTGGAAACTGTGACACAACTAAAGCCATCCACCTGTTGCCTTGATACTATACCTACCAACCTCTTTAAGAATGTTTTCGACTGCCTAGCAGTAGACATATTGCAGATAGTTAACAACTCTCTCCAGTCAGGCAAGTTCCCAAAAGCTTTGAAAACTGCAGTTATTAAACCCCTTTTAAAAAAGCGGAGCCTAGATGCCTCTATTATTAACAACTACAGACCAATATCAAATCTACCCTTCATAAGTAAAATCATTGAGAAAGTTGTCCTCCAGCAACTAAATCACTTCCTGGCATCAACTGGTTGCTATGACACCTTCCAATCAGGATTTCGACCCCTGCACAGCACTGAGACCGCCCTTATTAAAGTTGTAAACGACATCCGTCTTAACACAGACTCTGGCAAAACCTCAATACTAATGCTACTTGACCTCAGTGCTGCATTCGACACTGTAGACCATACATTACTTCTGGAAAGGTTAGAAAACTGGGTGGGGCTTTCAGGCACTGTCTTAAATTGGTTCAGGTCCTACCTACAAAATAGGAACTACTTTGTTTCCATTGGCGACTTTGTATCAGAATCAACCAACGTGACATGTGGAGTACCACAAGGTTCGATCTTAGGACCCTCTTTATTCAACATCTACATGCTCCCACTAGGGCAAATCATGCAAAATAACAATATTGGCCATCATTGCTATGCTGATGACACGCAAATCTATGTATCGCTATCACCAAATGACTATCGGCCCATAGATCTGCTGTGCCAGTGCATTGAGCAAGTGAAGGAATGGATGTGCCGAAATTTCCTTCAACTAAATGAGGACAAAACAGAGATAATTGTATTTGGTTCTAAAACGGAAAGGCTTAAAGTAACCCAACACCTTCACTCTCTGTCCCTGAAAACCTCAATCAAAGCCAGAAATCTAGGGGTTATCATGGATTCAGATTTACATTTTGACAGTCACATCAAATCAGTTACAAAATCGGCATATTATCACCTTAAAAATGTAGCAAGACTTAGAGGGCTCATGTCCACCGAAGACTTACAAAAACTTGTACATGCCTTTATCACTAGTAAGCTTGATTACTGCAATGGTCTCCTCACAGGTCTCCCAAAACAAACTCTGAGGAAGCTTCAGCTTGTTCAGAATGCTGCTGCTAGAGTTCTAACAAAGACCAAAAAATTTGATCATATTACACCAATTCTGAAATCGTTACATTGGCTTCCTGTAGGTCAGAGAATTGATTTTAAAATCATGTTGCTAACCTATAAATCCCTACATGGTTTAGGCCCAAAATATTTAACTGATATGCTTCCACTACATCAGCCTTCTAGACCACTAAGATCCTCTGAGACCAATCTGTTAATTATCCCCAGAGTAAACACAAAACATGGGAAAGCAGGATTTAGTTACTATGCAACAAATAGCTGGAATAAACTCCCAGAGGATTTAAGACTTGCCCCAACTCTGAGCACCTTTAAAACAAGACTGAAGACTTTTATGTTTGCTATAGCCTTCTGCTAAAATCTTAAATACATTGCACTTTCTAAAAAGCTTTTTAACTTTGCCTCTATTTTTTATTTTAATACTAAAATGCCTTTTTAATTTACCCATTTCTTTGCATATGTTTTTCTTTTACTTATCTATTATTATTTTATTTTATTGTATGACAATGTTTATATGTGAAGCACTTTGAGTCTGCCTTGTGTATGAAAAGTGCTATATAAATAAAGTTGCCTTGCCTTGCCTTGCCTTGCCAAGGATTTGAAAAAAGCGCCTCCTCGAACTGGAGCCTAAATTCAGCATCTTGGACAACTCGGCAACACCATATCATAGGACATCTGTAACTATTTTTGCATTACAAAATCAGACTTTAAGGCAGTCCAAATGAAGAATGAATATTGTAAGTTGGTGGCATTGAGTTTGAACTAAACAATTGTTCTGAACATTTTGCACCCCTGCTTATCATTTGACCAAATTCAGAAATTGACATATCATTTTCAGAATCTTTGGCTCGTTGGTCTAGGGGTATGATTCTCGCTTCGGGTGCGTGAGGTCCCGGGTTCAAATCCCGGTCGAGACCTTACATTTGTGCAAAGTACCTCAAGGCCATGGATTGAACCAATCATTCTTGAAATGCAGAGGAATTGAAATTGAAAGTATTTGAAAAAGCGCCTCCTCGAACTGGAGCCTAAATTCAGCATCTTGGACAACTCGGCAACACTATATCATAGGACATCTGTGACTATTTTTGCATTACAAAATCAGAATTCAAGGCAGTCCAAGTGAAGAATGAATATTGTAAGTTGGTGGCATTGAGTTTGAACTAAACTATTGTTCTGAAACAGTTGCACCCCTGCTTATCGTTTGACCAATTTCAGAAATTGACTTATCAATTTAAGCATCAGTGGCTCGTTGGTCTAGGGGTATGATTCTCGCTTCGGGTGCGAGAGGTCCCGGGTTCAAATTCCGGACGAGCCCTAATATTTGTGCATAGTACCTCAAGGCCATGGATTGCTCCAACATTACATGAAATGCCGATGGAAATAATTGAAATCACTTAAACCAAGGAGTTTCCTGTGCAGGTTAGTGAACATATTTGCCTTTGGTCAGATTTGGGACAATTCTGTATTCATGAAGTACTACAAGCATAAGTTTTGTGTTGTAATTGTTAGCACTCTGGCCTTTGAGTCCAGTGATCAGAGTTCAAATCTCATTGGAGGATTGTAGAGTTTACATTCTCCCAAACAAAACGTTATTCTGAGTAAACATCGTTTCTCTGACAAAATTTCCACAGTGTACCAGAAAAATACATTCTGCAATGTTGAAACACTCAAACTGTTCACTGGCAATTTACTAACCACAACGTACAATTAGACGCCTTAAAAGCACACTAAGGTTGTTCAACTTTGACTACTGCTTATTATCTAGCATTGATTCTCATTTACATAATTCACTCCAAATTTGGTAAGAGGCAATGACAGATAAACAAAATTAGACCTTGTGTAGGTCTTCAAGGAATGTTGTAGTTTGTTTGAGGGGATTCTATGTTTTGAAGCGTCACATTGTCAGTCGACGGTATTGCCTTTTGAGAAAAGCTTTTCAAAATGCTCCTTGGATGCAGGTTATCGACAGGCTGTGGTAGGATTTAAACCCACGCCTCCTAATAGAATGGAGCCCTAATCCAGTAATTTAGATCACTGGGCCACACTACCAGAAATATCATTCTTTCTTAATTGCCTTTCAAAATGATGCTTCAATGCAATGGGTTGAAAGCCCTTGCAAAGGATTTGAAAAAGCGCCTCCTCGAACTGGAGCCTAAATTCAGCATCTTGGACAACTCGGCAACACCATATCATAGGACATCTGTAACTATTTTTGCATTACAAAATCAGACTTTAAGGCAGTCCAAATGAAGAATGAATATTGTAAGTTGGTGGCATTGAGTTTGAACTAAACAATTGTTCTGAACATTTTGCACCCCTGCTTATCATTTGACCAAATTCAGAAATTGACGTATAATTTTTAGAATCTGTGGCTCGTTGGTCTAGGGGTATCATTCTCGCTTCGGGTGCGAGAGGTCCCGGGTTCAAATCTCAGACGAGCCCTTACATTTGTGCAAAGTACCTCAAGGCCATGGATTGAACCAATCATTCTTGAAATGCAGAGGAACTCCAATTGAAATTGAAAGGATTTGAAAAAGCGCCTCCTCGAACTGGAGCCTAAATTCAGCATCTTGGACAACTCGGCAACATTATATCATAGGACATCTGTGACTATTTTTGCATTACAAAATCAGAATTCAAGGCAGTCCAAATGAGGAATGAATATTGTAAGTTGGTGGCATTGAGTTTGAACTAAACAATTGTTCTGAAACAGTTGCACCCCTGCTTATCGTTTGACCAATTTAAGAAATTGACTTATCAATTTAAGCATCAGTGGGGTGTTGGTCTAGGGGTATGATTCTCGCTACGGGTGCGAGTGGTCCCGGGTTCAAATCCCGGACGAGGCCTAACATTTTTGCATAGTTCCTCAAGGCCATCGATTGCTCCAACATTTCATGAAATGCAGATGGAAATAATTGAAAACACTTAAACCAAGGAGTTTCCTTCGCAGGTTAGTGAATATATTTGCCTTAGGTCAGACTTGGGACAATTCTGTATTCATCATTTAGTACAAGCGTAAGTTTTGTGTTGTAATTGTTAGCACTCTGGCCTTTGAGTCCAGTGATCAGAGTTCAAATCTCATTGGAGGCTTGTAGAGTTTACATTCTTCCTAACAAAACGTTATTCTGAGTAAACATCGTTTCTCTGACAAAATTTCCACAGTGTACCAGAAAAATACATTCTGCAATGTTGAAATACTCAAATTGTTCACTGGCAATTTACTAACCACAACGTACATTTAGACGCCTTAAAAGCACACTCAGGTTGTTCAACTTTGACTACTGCTTATTATCTAGCATTGATTCTCATTTACATATTTCACTCCAAATTTGGTAAGAGGCATAGAGGATAAACAAAATTGGACCTTGTGTAGGTCTTCAAGGAATTTTGTAGTTTGTTTGAGGGGATTCTATGTATTGAAGCGACACATTGTCAGTCGACGGTATTGCCTTTTGAGAAAAGCTTTTCAAAATGCTCCTTGGATGCAGGTTATCGACAGGCTGTGGTAGGATTTAAACCCACGCCTCCTAATAGAATGGAGCCCTAATCCAGTAATTTAGATCACTGGGCCACACTACCAGAAATATCATTCTTTCTTAATTGCCTTTCAAAATGATGCTTCAATGCAATGGGTTGAAAGCCCTTGCAAAGGATTTGAAAAAGCGCCTCCTCGAACTGGAGCCTAAATTCAGCATCTTGGACAACTCGGCAACACCATATCATAGGACATCTGTAACTATTTTTGCATTACAAAATCAGACTTTAAGGCAGTCCAAATGAAGAATGAATATTGTAAGTTGGTGGCATTGAGTTTGAACTAAACAATTGTTCTGAACATTTTGCACCCCTGCTTATCATTTGACCAAATTCAGGAATTGACATATAATTTTCAGAATCTGTGGCTCGTTGGTCTAGGGGTATGATTCTCGCTTCGGGTGCGAGAGGTCCCGGGTTCAAATCTCGGACGAGCCCTTACATTTGTGCAAAGTACCTCAAGGCCATGGATTGAACCAATCATTCTTGAAATGCAGAGGAACTCCAATTGAAATTGAAAGGATTTGAAAAAGCGCCTCCTCGAACTGGAGCCTAAATTCAGCATCATGGACAACTCGGCAACACTATATCAAAGGACATCTGTGACTATTTTTGCATTACAAAATCAGAATTCAAGGCAGTCCAAGTGAAGAATGAATATTGTAAGTTGGTGGCATTGAGTTTGAACTAAACAATTGTTCTGAAACAGTTGCACCCCTGCTTATCGTTTGACCAATTTCAGAAATTGACTTATCAATTTAAGCATCAGTGGCTCGTTGGTCTAGGGGTATGATTCTCGCTTCGGGTGTGAGAGGTCCCGGTTTCAAATCCCGGACGAGCCCTAACATTTGTGCATAGTACCTCAAGGCCATGGATTGCTCCAACATTTCATGAAATGCTGATGGAAATAATTTAAATCACTTAAACCAAGGAGTTTCCTTCGCAGCTTAGTGAATATATTTGCCTTAGGTCAGACTTGGGACAATTCTGTATTCATGAAGTACTACAAGCGTAAGTTTTGTGTTGTAATTGTTAGCACTCTGGCCTTTGAGTCCAGTGATCAGAGTTCAAATCTCATTGGAGGCATGTAGAGTTGACATTCTTCCTAACAAAACGTTATTCTGAGTAACCATCGTCTCTTTGACAAAATTTCAACAGTGTACCAGAAAAATACATTCTGCAATGATGAAATACTCAAACTGTTCACTGGCAATTTACTAACCACAACGTACATTTAGACGCCTTAAAAGCACACTATGGTTGCTCAACTTTGACTACTGCTTATTATCTAGCATTGATTCTCATTTACATAATTCACTCCAAATTTGGTAACAGGCAATGAAGGATAAACAAAATGAGACCTTGTGTAGGTCATCAAGGAATGTTGTAGTTTGTTTGAGGGGATTCTATGTATTGAAGCGACACAATGTCAGTCGGCGGTATTGCCTTTTGAGAAAAGCTTTTCAAAATGCTCCTTGGATGCAGGTTATCGACAGGCTGTGGTAGGATTTAAACCCACGCCTCCTAATAGAATGGAGCCCTAATCCAGTGCTTTAGATCACTGGGCCACACTACCAGAAATATTATTCTTTCCTAATTGCCTTTCAAAATGATGCTTCAATGCAAAGGGTTGAAAGCCCTTGCAAAGGATTTGAAAAAGCGCCTCCTCGAACTGGAGCCTAAATTCAGCATCTTGGACAACTCGGCAACACTATATCATTGGACATCTGTAACTATTTTTTTATTACAAAATCTGAATTTAAGGCAGTCCAAATGAAGAATGAATATTGTAAGTTGGTGGCATTGAGTTTGAACTGAACAATTGTTCTGAAAATGTTGCACCCCTGCTTATCATTTGACCAAATTCAGAAATTGACATATAATTTTCAGAATCTGTGGCTCGTTGGTTTAGGGGTATGATTCTCGCTTCCGGTGAGAGAGTTCCTCGGTTCAAATCCCGGACGAGCCCTAACATTTGTGCATAGTACCTCAAGGCCATGGATTGCTCCAACATTACTTGAAATGCTGATGGAAATAATTGAAATCACTTAAACCAAGGAGTTTCCTTCGCAGGTTAGTGAATATATTTGCCTTAGGTCAGACTTGGGACAATTCTGTATTCATGAAGTACTACAAGCATAAGTTTTGTGTTGTAATTGTTAGCACTCTGGCCTTTGAGTCCAGTGATCAGAGTTCAAATCTCATTGGAGGCTTGTAGAGTTTACATTCTTCCTAACAAAATGTTATTCTGAGTAACCATCGTCTCTCTGACAAAATTTCAACAGTGTACCAGAAAAATACATTCTGC
>NC_079433.1:16520140-16677640 GCF_026213295.1 Gadus chalcogrammus | reverse complement strand
TGCGGAGAACACACTTCAAACACACACGGAGCCGTCAGAGATCAGGCTCATTGTTTGTGCCACATTGAGCTCTGATCACACATCCACTGCCCGCACTAGCCAGGCTCCATGCCAAAGGTCTGTCCCTTCTGTGGGCTTTGAGGATAGACAGGCCGGTGTAGATGCTCTAACCTTTAGTGACCTATTTACAAGATTTTGCAAAAATCATGCAACTTCAAATTCATGCAAAAATACTTTAGACTTGATGTGGTTGTGTTGCCTTGATTATGTCTTGATTCTTTACAAGTGTGTGTGTGTGTGTGTGTGTGTGTGTGTGTGTGTGTGTGTGTGTGTGTGTGTGTGTGTGTGTGTGTGTGTGTGTGTGTGTGTGTATATGTGTGTTCATGCGTGCGTGCGTGCGTGTGTGTGTGTGTGTGTCTGTGTGCGTGTGCGTGTCCGTGTGTGTGCATGCAGGGTTATGCTTTAGTGACTAATATCCCGACTGCCATTGCAGTGCTTTGGAAATGTCCCAGAGCTAACCCACCATCCAAAAAACGAGGTGTAAGTTTAGACTTGTCTGGCTCAATTACTGTACAAGACATTTCAATTTGCACATGCATTTACAGAAAGGTCTCTGCTAAGCTGATTTGAGGGAAAAATGAAAACAAGGTCTATAACTGTGCCTGTGAACCTTTAGTTCTGAAATGATTGATTGCTTCATGACTGCTCCATCTGTGTGTTTGTAGTGTGTCCTCCGCAAAAAGACAAACAAACCATCAATGAGCCATGGCCTTCTGGTGCACTAGCTCCCCCTCCTAACCTGAGCTTCTGGTTCTCAAAACGTCTGATTCTCTTCTGGGATGGTCCGCTTGAGGACTCTGTGTTTGTACTTATAGTGTTAGTTATAGTGCTGTCAAATCCTATATCAACCTAAATATACCCTAGGCTATTGCAACCTTTGTTTCGCCACTTCTTTTCTTGCATGAGAAAGGCTGTGCCAGTTTAAACCATAAAATGTCCCTGCATAATGATGAATAAATATGATTAATTACTAAACAAATACCCCAAAACCATTTATACTCACATAGTTAATAATAATAACAATAACAGTGCTCCCATTCCCCCCGAAAAGAGGCGTCGAAAGAGAGAGAGCACAGCGACTTGAGTTTGATTTGCAGTAAAAGCAGAGGAGGTAAACAATAATGTCATTTGTCAATTCCAATCCATCCAAGAATAGCAGAATAATAGTAAAACTAAAATCCTGCCTTAAACTTAGTCAGGTTCAACTTGAATGGCATGAATTATCGCTTTACCAACATTAAGCATTCATTGTAAGTGCATAATCTTTGCACACAGACTTCAGTGCGGCCAAAGGACTTCAAAATGATGAAGAGGGAAGTTATTTGAAGAGCTAACAGCACTACACCAATTAGCTGAGCTGTTAATAAAATAAGAGGATTCTCCCCTTGTTATGTTGTCATCTGCAGGTTTTGGGAGCTCCCATTTTATATCAAATATATAATAAATATAGTGCTTTTATATAATCATCCTCCATACAAATTCCCCAGAAAATGGAGACATAAATTGGCCTAAGGGCTCACTTTCTTTATTTGATTCATTTTATACAATTGAATAGATTTCAACAAACAATGGAATTCATAGGCCAAACAAACTGAGGGGCTGGTATATTGGGCTTATGAAAATACTGTTTTCTGCCCTGCAAAATGTTATCTTTGATTGATCATATCTCCGGAATACTACAGTCTTTTTTCTTTCCTTTTCATGAAAGTTATAGTCTCTGGAGTTCTGGTGATTTGGTTTTGATGCCATTTGGGACTTCCCTGGACTGAGAGTACACACACAAGTATATAATATAGAGAGAGCCCACTGGTCCATCTACATTACATACATGTGTATGTGTGTGATTGTGTATGTGTGTCTGCGTGTGTCTGTGTGTGTGTCTGTGTTCACTCGCACACACACACACACACACACACACACACACACACACACACACACACACACGTATGTTATAGAGAACCCACTGGTCCATCTACATTACATACATGTGTATGTGTGTGTGTGTGTGTGTGTGTGTGTGTGTGTGTGTGTGTGTGTGTGTGTGTGTGTGTGTGTGTGTGTGTGTGTGTGTGTGTGTGTGGGTGTGGATGTGGGTGTGTAGGTGTGTGTGTGTGTGTGTGTGTGTGTGTGTGTGTGTGTGTCTGTGTTCTCTCACACACACACACACACACGTATGTTACAGAGAGCCCACTGGTTCAGCTGTATGATATACGTGTGTGTTTCCTCTCAGCGGGTCACACCATGTGTTTTGAAGGGACATACGATGTTGCACATACCTACCTGGCCCATCACCGGTCTGCTGTTTCCTCCTCCAGCCGCTATCATCACCCAGAGACATGAGGGACAAGCGGCACCCATCTATATTGGTGCTGCTATAATGGATACGACGGTGGGTCCACTGCCCACAGGACCATGATTACATGGTGCAGGGACTCTAACCAACCCTCATTAGATTGATTGTCGTGACACGCTCAGTGTTTTTCATTGCCATAGATCCTAACTAACCAGCAACCATCAGAAGAGCCACGTCACTAGAGGTCAGAGGTGAAGCTGTGTTAGTGTATCTGCCATATTATTAATTGATGATATGATGATCAATGCAGTGCTTCAAGGCAGGGGGCGGATGCATGGTGGTGTTCTCTTGTGAGTCAGATTGCTTCGAGAAGAGTCCCCTCTTACGGAAGATGGAAACGAAGAGCATGGTTTCTATAAGTGAACTTGAAGAATTATTGATAATATTGATTGATAATAACAGATGGTTATATGGTCCCTTCTAGCCTTAGATAGATGAGGTGTAAATTAAGGAGCTTTAACCATTATTTGGACCTATGACAGTATGAGAGGCTATGATGAAGGCAATATCGGCAATTTGCTCAGCAATTCTCCATGCAGGCCACATTTTAACAAACATTAGAGGTAGGCTGGTGTCTTTTCTTGTTTTTCTTTCTGCTAAAAATACATTTGTTAAAGTATTGTGTAAAGATAGACAGCAGGTGAAAGGAGTCTTCTCTGCTAAAAACCTGCCTTATGTCTCAGAACACATTATACTACACGGACATGTTGGAGTTTGCTATGGTCAGCAGACCCTTGGGACCAGGAAGGCCATCCTAGTTTAGCTGTCAAGAACCAATGAGGCAGAGGTGGTTAACCAGGTCCTTACTCGTTCACCTCGGCCTGACTGTGGCTGAACAAAGATGTAGGATCTTACTTTATATGCATGATACTCATCCATCAAATAAGGGATCGTACTGTCGTTTTGGAAACCCAAAAAATAAGGCCTCCAGACTGGAGACCATGCTACGCTATAAAGGTCAGGGTCTAGCCCCATGACGACCACAGGTCACCATGAGGACCAGGGGTCACCATGAGGACCTCCTCCTCACCCAGACCACCATTGGAGTGGATTAGGTGTATTTACTAATACATTGCCACTCTAATATACAGTTGACTAGAGTTACAAAACATTAATCCTCTGACGTCATCTTTTCGTGTCACTAAACTAGCCCCATTTCTGAATCTCAGTAATTGTACGCAAGCAGTGTCGAAGACTTTGGAATGAATTGAAATGCAAGAAGGTTCTGTTTTTCCTTTTCCAATTGCACATTTTCAATTAAAGGTGCTGTAGGTAATATTGAAGAGCTATTATTTGGGTTCAATCTTCAGTAAAGGCAGAGCCATCTGTCAACTGTTATGGAGTGGAATGTGCTCAGGGAATATGTGGAGCGCGTCCACCGGCCTCTGAATGAAACCTTTTGGATTTGAGACCATGTCTTACCAAGCAGGTGTCATCTCTTGAAACACATGGGGAGGGAGGGAGCAGAGTGGGAGGAGCTTCTTCAGTAGGAGACACAGCATTCCACTGAGGACACCATTCCACCACTTTAAATGTGTTTTCAAGGTTACCTGGGAAGATATTATCGCTGCAAACACATTTGCGGTTGTAGCAGAAAGAATGTTTGACCACATTAAGATTTCCAATGCAATGAATCAGATATCCATTTTAACATTGAAAATCAAAATGTACAGGGGAACAATGGTGTCCTTTGTGAAACCCTATTTTGTTCAGTTTTCTACTCCACATAATTGAGTTAGCGACGCAGAAGTAATTTGCTCTTTTCTCAGTTGGGTTGCGTGTTATGCCACTAGTTAGCAATTAGCTCTGCCCACACAGTGTTAATTGTTCATTGGTAATGAATAGGATGCTGTTGGTATGTTGCCAACATGGCTTTACAAAAATAGAGAGACACAAGGGAGACCCATGAAGATGTTGTTCCCCCCGAATCATCTCTCTCTGATTGCAGACGGAGGTCTTAGTTAAACAATGAGGAGCAATGATGGCGTTAAGAGGGAGGAAGGAACAGCAGAAGGCCGGGTTTAAGATACTGTGCTCCGTATGATTACACTCTCCTTGCATGTCTAATGCTAGGATGTACATATGCAACGCTACATACATTTGATATGTTGATCATATATCTGTATATTGAGATATTATGATATGCTATACATCCAATTATTTGAACACAGAGCCCACCCATTGGATCCTAACTGGAGATGTTAGTTGTGAGTGCGTGTAGTACTGTTTTTTCAGGAGGTTCAACAGATATAGTTGTTAGTATGGGTAGTACTGGTTTGGGGGGGGGGGGGGGGCAGCCAGACTCCACCTCACCTCCGCACAGCTCCTTGTTGCGGGCAGACTCAATAGGAAATGGCTGCTGGAGCGTAGGCGGATGAAAAGCGTTTTTTCTCAACCTCATAATCCAAATGCCTTTTGAACGACTGTGACTCTCAGTTCTGAGGTGAAAGGCCTACGCTTCGACCGGTTTGAAGAGTCATTGAGTACATTAAAGCAGCAATAAAGAAATGGCTGTGAGTACCCCTGGACTACTGTACTGCTGCAGAGGGCAGAAGGTGGGGTACGTTCTCCTGGACTGCTGAACGACGACAAAGGACAATCCTAGTGCCCATGAATTCTCCACCGCTGCGCTCATCCATGTTGGTGGGGGTAGCCTTTTTGGCTCAGCTGTAGCAGTGAAGCCAGATGATATATCTTCCACCCGATCGCAATGTGTGCGAATAATGTTTCACAGATCTATGCAACCATCTTTTCAATGGTTCGTTATAATGGAATCATGAGTAAAGAGAATAATAGATCTATGCGTGAAACATATTCAAACATATTTCCCTTGTCATATGGGGCCGGAGGAGCCAATGAAAAAACAATCTGCTCTCGTTTGCATTCAGTCTACCATGTATGGGATTCTTTTTAACCAGGTAGTTCATTAAATACGCTACTAATCCTAATTTCCTGTTTGGGATTCGTTCCCAGCAAGGGTTTTTTTCAGGCCTTCAACGTGTTAATGGACTGGAAATGAAGAGGAAGGTGTTCCTTAACAGTTAGGCTAAATATATTTGGGGTAGGCCTACTTTTGCTGTGAACGGAGAGACATCAGTGCTCTGGAGCAGAAATGGTTGATCCTGTCTCCTTTGTCCTTAGTGGCTGCCTGCATGTGAATGGATTCTCTTAAAGGTCGCTATACCATTCATTTCATTCTGGTTCATGGATGTTGGTAAAATCGAGTTGTTTTTTACAAAAGCCCTGCTTCTAACATAAAACATCCAAACAGAACGTTTTTGTGTGTGAGTGTGTTTGTGTGTGTGTGTGTGTGTGTGTGTGTGTGTGTGTGTGTGTGTGTGTGTGTGTGTGTGTGTGTGTGTGTGTGTGTGTGTGTGTGTGTGTGTGTGTGTGTGTGTGTGTGTGTGTGTGTGTGTGTGTGTTCTACTACTTGTATTACTGTAAGTGTAATTGGCTGCCGTGGCTATGTATGGAAGCCCGTTTCCGCCACGTAAAAGAAAAAAAATGCAGGTCACAACTCATTATTTTGAGATAGTATCTCATTATTTTGAGATAGTATCTCGTTATTTTGAGATACTATCTCATTATAATGAGATACTATCTCATTATTTTGAGATAACTTCTCAACAGTCATTGTAGTACATAGTATCTCAAAATAATGAGATACTATCTCAAAATAATGAGATACTATGTCAAAATAACGAGATACTATCTCAAAATAATGAGATACTATCTCAAAATAATGAGTTGTGACCTGCATTTCTTTTCTTTTACGTGGCGGAAACGGGCTTCCATAGCTATGCCCTATTCTGAGGTGTAAAAAAGACATGAATGAATGGAGGAGTTAATGAATGGATCATGATTCATTCAAACACACACAAACAGACAGACACAGGCACAGTCAAGCATACACACACATACACACACACACACACACACACACACACACACACACACACACACACACACACACACACACACACACACACACACACACCCTCACTGAAACAAAGCGGTTGCGATCAAAAGCTGCTCTCTCTGGGCTCGTCAAACCACATCAATCGCCTGCGCTGCCATGTCCATCGACCCCTACTCTGCTCACCAGCTCCATCAGACCAGGGCCCTTATGGCGCGGTTCCACCAGCGGGTGCGCTTAGGCCCAGTACGACTAGGTCCGGTAGTGTAGGTGCGGATAGGCGCAGCTCAGTGATGGCTCGCGTTTCCACCGCCGAATGTAACCTTATGATAGGGCGGGGTTTAAGCCGGATGGCGATAGCCGCGGGAGCTACGTAAGCATCGTGACCTCATAGCAGCCCAACAAAGTGTAGCCTGCTAAGAAATCCAATAAAAAAGAAGAACGTGACACATCAAACAAAGAGCAACGATGTAGGATGTCCAAGAAGGACGACAAACTTTTGCGTGACATTTTCTTCAATAAACAAAGCTTTCGCTGTGGTCCAGAAATACCTTGCGGGTAGGCCCTACTGTGTTTGTTTATTATTTTCCCCCTGTTGCACAGGGACTGACGGCGTGTGGCGCCCCTCGAACTTCTTGGCACCCTTTAGACCCCTTGGTACCCCAACGGAGGAGCACTGAGAGATAAGTACGCTAATCACGTACGGACCCCGCCCACTTTTGGCGGTGGAAACATGAACCGTTCCGCACCTATTCATACCAAACCGTTCCGCACCCGCCAGTGGAAACGCGCCATTAGTGTCCATCGACCCCAGGGCCCTCTTTGGCTTTGGGCCCCTCGTCTTCCCCGCTACAGGAGCCGCTTATTAGATGTGGCTACAATCTGACTGTAGTTGATATGGGTCTTGTTGGTCCTATTTGATATCATGGTTTATATCCCGCCGTCTGCTAATTGATCTCTCTTCGGGAGGACTTACCTGGTGTTCTCAGTGTTGTTATCTTTATTGGATACAGAAGAGCATTGTTATTTTTACACAATGTATCATTTATTATTCATTGTACAACGATACTTTTTACTAATTATTACACCTTTTGTAGGTACATTTTCCTTAAAGGGGACATAGTATGAAAACAACACTTTTCCTGGCATTTGGGTTGTTTCTCTGGTGCTCCCACACGCATACAAACTTTGAAAAAAGTGTGGTCATGTTCTTTTGAGTGAGATATGCATTTCTGAAAGTACCCCGCCTACAGTTACCAAACGAGCGTGTCAGTTTCGGCTCCCCCTCCTACGTAGGAAGGGGCCACAGTTGAATATTACCTCCCACTTCCCTACTCCCCTCCAATCAGAGCATAGCTAAGATTTTGTGGGGGGAACACGGCGGCAGCCCTGCAGCTCAGCTCCGGGAGAACAATCCCAGGAGGAGTCATGGAGGAGAAAGGGATTCATCGGCAGTCCGGCAGCTCCGGAGGTGTACTCCGGGAGCTGAACTGCCGCTGAAGCTTTCCGGCTTCTCCGGCGGGTGTAGCCTCCTCTGGTAGCTGAACTGCCGCCGAAGCTGGCAGGTCCGGCGGCGGCAGGGGTAGGTCTTAGCGGCAGTCCGGCAGCTCCGGCGCGGGGAGCTCGGCGGCAAGTCCGGCAGCTCAGCTCCCGGAGTACAATCCCTTTCTCCTCCATGTCGCGGTTCATGGACTCCAGAGAGTCAAGGCCAAGTTCTTTTCCCCCAATTCTTCTCAATCATGGCCGAGATATCCCCCACTACGAATCTTTACTTGTTGTGGAAGTGCCAGATACGTCAGACTCAGTCTTTATGATTCATAATATCATCCGAGGCGCACATAGCTTTTGGCCATGATATTAGATATAATAATATATAAATTCCCATACATAATATTATTATTATTATATTATAATGTATGATATAGATATAGAGCTCCAGGAGTCTGCAAACGGCAACAATCCCTTCTCCTCCATGCTGTGGTTCAGTCTTACAGCTCATTGGTCAATGGGCAGCAGCTCATTTGCATTAAAGCTACAGACACCAGAAACAGCGCATTCTGAAGGGACTGAAACAGAGGGGAATAGGCATGATTCTTTTTCCTAAAAGCTATTGCCAGCAAACAGCTTCAAAAACAGGTTTTCTGGAACTTAAATACTATGTTTACTTTCTGGGAAAACGCCATAATATGTCTCCTTTAAGGAATAAAATATTGTACTTAAAGGTATTATGCATCAGGGTATTAAGATATTACAGTTTTTCATAAAGGAATTATTGTTTAAGTAGTAAAGGAACACACTAAAGGGTGGTATAATTATTAACCAGAAATGCTCAGGACCACAATTGTGAACAACCAAACAGGTAAGCCATTAGCAGGTGGTGTTGTTCATGATCAGGGAACTCACAATGTCATCAGCTTCAGTTTCAATCCCAACAAATCACCTGCTGAGGCTATTTTCTTTATTCTGATAGTTATGACCACTGATGGCTAATACAGTATATTATACATATTGATTAACGCTTGTAATGCTCCATGTTTCCAGGAACATCAGTTGAACAGGATCTTTGAGCGGGAACAATGAAAGGAGAGCTCTTATTCCATCATGCACGATTTGATTTGTAGGAGTGCCCAGTCTTCAAACTTGCTGATGCATCCGTTTAAGAGGAAGTTATTGCTATTAGATTCTAGAGTCGAATAAAGGAAAGAAGCTCTGGGGAATATGTGCATGAATAAAAATGGGGAAATGTGCAAACAAGGTGAACACACGTAAGATTGTTTATCCAGTATCTTTGTATTATTATTATTATTATTATTTATTTTTTTATTACTGAATGTCACTTTAACCATTAGAATGGCCTGATACCTGGTAGAATTCCAAAGCCATTGAAACGTTGAACCTTGGTATAGACCTGCCTCTTCAACAGATGGTTATTATGCTGCTGCCTCTTCAAAAGGCTCAGATACAAGGCTTGTCTAATGCCTACTGCATGAAGGGTCAATTAGTATAATACTTTAGCATTATCTCAACGTCTATTAGAAGCCATTAACCATGGGATCAATATGCATTTCCTGCATTTGTACCTTCTTAAATAAATGCTGAAAGGGAATGCACACCAGCAAAGGCAAACTAAGAGCTAATGCAGCCTCTCTGATTCCAGGATAAGAGCTGATTCATGAATTGATAACCATGACTTTGACAAACAACACAACTCTACAATTACAAATGAAAACCCAGAAAACAGTCAGTGTATTTAATGTTGCATATTTGTCGCAGGTGAGTAAGAATATAAGGTTACTTATGTTATTTAGTTAAAAAATAAAGTCAAATTCACAAAATGCTTCACAAAAGTACAATTCAAAAATGAATAAGACAGTAAAAAGAAACGACAAGAAACCTTTTCGTGCGTTCCACAGTGTTTACTAAACATCAGACGTCTAGGTGGACACGCCCACTCGTGATTTCACAAAAATACAGGAAAAGGCAGACTGTCAAACGGCTTGTAATGGCTAATCAAACTCACACCTGGTGGCACAATGTCACCCCTTTAAAGCAGAGATCTATGGAAAAAATTGTAAATGAAATAATGTAAAAAAAAACATTAAATGCGCATCATCACAGAGCGAATTCCAGTGAACCTTTTTTACTTGATGTCGTCATGGCAACCATGAGTAGATGCGCCCTCAGATGTGAAAGTCCATAAGTGACTGTCCAACATCTGAACTGGCGCTAACCTGCTCGCTGGCCCCCACATTGGATGGGGGCCCAATGTTTATGTTACGGAAACATTTTCATACCGAGCGAGAAGGTATTCGCCGGTGCAAAACTACATTATGGTACCAGGCTGGACCATGAGGAGAGCCATTAAGGTACCAGGTTGGACCATGGGAGGAGAGGCATTAAGGTACCAGGTTGGACCATGAGGAGAGCCATCAAGGTACCAGGTTGGACCATGAGGAGAGCCATTAAGGTACCAGGTTGGACAATGAGGAGAGCCATTAAGGTACCAGGTTGGACCATGAGGAGAGCCATTAAGGTACCAGGTTGGACCATGGGAAGGGACGCATTATGGTACCAGGTTGGACTAGGGGAGGAGAGGCATTAAGGTACCAGGTTGGACCATGGGAGGAGAGGCATTATGGTACCAGGTTGGACCAGGGGGAGGAGAGGCATTATGGTACCAGGTTGGACCATGGGAGGAGAGGCATTATGGTACCAGGTTGGACCATGGGAGGGGAGGCATTATGGTACCAGGTTGGACCATGGGAGGAGAGGCATTATGGTACCAGGTTGGACCATGGGAGGAGAGGCATTATGGAACCAGGTTGAACTAGGGGAGGGGAGGCATTATGGTACCAGGTTGGACCATGCGAGGGGAGCCATTATGGTACCGGTCCGTTCAGGCTGCGACCTGATTGGTCCTGGATGTCACATCGTGACGTCAGAGAACGCAGCTCACACTTCAGTGCTTCTGGTGTCAAAGGTGAAGCTTTGAAGTATGAACTCTGGCACTAAAGTTGTAGATGCCACATGCCATATATCTTCATTAAAGAGCCATGTGAGCAGGTCTCTTGTTACCCCCCCTTGAAGAAAAGTGTATTTTGAATGGTGCCATGACCACGCTATTTATAGACAGCTCGACCTTCCCTTGGTGACATAGTTCACCACAACACGGGACCACATTCTAAATAATAACGCTTGGTTTATTTTCTCAAAGAAAAAAACAAACAGTAGGTCCATATGTAGTACTGTTGCTCTATTAACGGCGGTGGGTGTGTTCCGGTGAGAAAGCGGCCATGCCTTTTAACGGTTCATTCATTTTCGCGGGTATCAGCTGCGCGCGCTGCCGTCGTCGGTGAGCAGAGCACGCGCCCGTCTGAACCCCTCCCCGGTCCTCAGAGCCGCTCTGACTGTGGTCCAGGAGGGACGTGGTCCGCCGTGTCTGGAGGGACGTGGTCCACGGTGTCTTGGGGACCTGGTCCGCCGTGTCTTGGTGGTCCACCGTGAGCCCGGCTCCCTGTCTGAGAGGCTGCCCGTCGGAGATGTAACTGCACTGTTTCTGTCCGTGTCGTCGCAGGTAAGATCGCCTGTTGCTCGTCCACCGCCGCCGCTCGGTGCCCGTGTTCACGTCGCCAAGCAGAGTTCCATTACGTTATGTTATGTTATGTTATGTTCTGCTCGATGGTTTAATAACCCCAGGTTGGTTTCTCGTTGAGCCGGGTTCTCCGGTGTGTTGTGTTGTGTCTCATTGTTTGTAGGTTAATGTTGGCTGCTCCCCACCTTCCTCCTCCTCAGCGTTACATGTGTCGACGGTTCGCTGAAACCTTTCCATGGAAAACCCTAATCCCCGTTGTTCTATGATTCTACATTTATGCATCTAATCAGGACCAACACTAATGCCGGGTCCACCTGATGGATATAATTCCACATTTATACACCTAGATCAGGATCAGCACTAAGGCCAGGTCCACCTGATGGAGGAAATACCTTCTTAATTACACACTTGTGGAATTTAGGAAGCATATCTTTCCAATGCATGATTGTAAATTGAAATGTTTTTTCATACATCATATGTATGTATATGTAGAATAATATATACAATACAATATATATATTAATAGTATTATTATCTATTTTTTTATATATATATATATATATATATACATATATTGTATTCGACGGTTGAGCCCTAGCTGAAGGACTGCTCTGGACAAAGTCCCTGTAGCCGTCGTTGTAGGTTAGGACTCACTAAGGCTCCAACAGCTGTCCCTGGTCACACTGTGGGCCCGGTCAGGGGCCCCTGAGAGGAGTCCCTCACTACATGTCTGGCCCCAACTAATTATATATTTTTGTAAAGATGTATTTTTGCATTAATTAATCGGGCAGTGGACATGCGTGATGGAGTGGGATTGATAAGAAGCTATGGGTGATTGAGCAGAGGAAATGTTGCAACGGACCACAGGCAGGAATCAAACCCGGGACGCAGAGATCAGGATTATACCGTACTGGTACATGCTCTATACCCGTTGAGCCACCAGTGCACCCATACAACTAATTATATCAAAGGAATATAGGTGTACAACAATCAATACAGGCATAGAATGAATTCATTTTTAGGGAAATTAATGTTCTCACAAATCAGAATAGACCCAATATTTGTTCCAAAATGATTATGCTGAACGTAAAACTTATATTCTGATCTCGACCCTCACATAATGATATTATATAACAATCAGTAATTGAACAAGTTTCAATCAAACAACATTTTCTAAAGAGCATCTAGCCCTCATGATATGATGATCTTTAAACGGTCGGATCTCAAACAGAGGTCCATTATAACCTCACACTCTCCTTCTTGGATAAGTATCAGCCACAGGTGATTTGCTTTAAATCTTTCGTAGCTCATGACAACAGAGTGGTGTATATCCCAAGGTACAAGACGCTATCCTCTCCTGATAAGGAAACAAGCGTTAAGTTACTGGCTACGTTGCCTCTTCTGTCTATTGGCTCCGCACATTGGTCAGTAATAAACACACAACCATAATATAATCAAAAGCTAATTGCTAGAAATATTTTGTGAAAGTCTCTAAATTTCCTTTAGCCCTAATATCCTTTACAGAAAATTCACGTTTGATACCATACCAGCCCATGTATTACAATAGCAGCAAAGGGGTACAGTTCATTATTGCTTTGTTATGGTAGCTTTGAAGTTGCCATGCATGCTTTTTTTTTAGGTATAGGTATTGGATTGCAGGCCTACTTTGAACAGTTTAGTCACACACTGGCATATATGTTAATAATCTTACAGCATTGGTTGTGTCTTCAGAGGCTCAGGCTAGCCTTGGCCACTACTTTCCAGGTAAAAGTAAAAGAAGCAAGCTAATGCAGCATCTCTGACTATAGGATGAATACTGAATTGTAAAAATACGCTCAACAAACTCCAACATAGTAACATTGCTGTTTGTGTCGTCAAGGTTGATTTGATTTGTAAAGCAGTAATACAATGACAGTTTAACTGTAGGCCTTCCAAGACCCCTTTAGGAGTCAGCATAACACACACAGGGATTACTAACCCCCAATAGCACATGCAAACTTCAGGAAGATGACTTGACTGGACTGGATGCCTGGACTCTCCTCATTGTTAACCGGCCAGAACCCCATCACCATTTTAATAATATGTGCATGTATTTACATGTATGTCAATTGTGGCACCCATTGCACTCCTGACCATCCCTGGAAGAAGGGATCTCCTACTATGCGTTTCTTCTCAAGATTTCTTCATTGCTAATTTCAAGGGAGTTTTTTCTTGCCCTTGTGAGGGCTTGGGTAAAGGGGGGGGGTCATAAATATTTGGCCTGTTAAGCCCTTTGAGACTGTAATGGTGATTAAGGGCTATACAAATAAAATTGAATTGAATTGAATTGAATGAACCCTGAAATCAAATATAATGAAAGATGTTAAAATGTTAAAGAATGGCTGCTATTATAGTGCAAATTGATAAGTTCATTTAGTATCAAACAAATGTTCCGAAACCTCTAAGAACAACAGCTCACCTGTTGTAAACTGTGAACCATCTGCAGGTACCTTCTCCACCCATGCTACGATACGAGCTAGGCTACCTACGGAACCCTGGCCCTCTACCATACGAGCTAGCCTACCTAGGGTACCCTGGCCCTCTAGCATACTAGCTAGCCTACCTAGGGTACCCTGGCCCTCTCCAATCTGGTGCATGATTCATCCCAGTGAATAAACAGCTCATGAGGCCTTGAAGGAGCTTTCCACAGGCAGCCCTCTATGATTGGGAGGTTTCCTCCAGCGATTGCCAAGATTTTAATTGCGCAGGCGTTTCTGATTGCAGGTCATGTTTCTTCACTTACAAATCAAATGGACGCACTTCAAGGGATGTATCTTAGGTCAGGACTTTGGAATGGCTCAAAATAGCGACACTGTTTCTGGTATTTTCTTAATAGCCAGTATGTTGTTAGTATACAAATAATGCTGATAAGTATAAGACGATTATACAGATATTCCTGAAATTTAATGTAGAACAAGAAAACCTACTCAAGAGGCACAACGGTCAGGGAATGGATGGGAATTATCTATCATTTCATCTGCGTAACAAAAGTTATTCTAAAGCCTTCATCTGTTGTCTGTTCAACTGGTCACTTTGACTCCATTATTAAAGTGGAACTGTTAGCTGTTTGCTGTCTACTTGTGGTGGTAAAACGTTTCACTTAATTTCACACTGAGGGTTTCAGCACAATTATCCTTTCCACGTGAATCTACTCCACTACCCTTTCCCCCGCGTACTTAATCGTGTTCTAACATGCGTAAAAAAACAAAACAAGCAGGTAGACCATTTTAAATAGATTGTTTAGTCTATGACTCGAATCCATGATGAAGCGATATTTGACTCAGTCTGTTTACCGAGCACAATATCATTGGTAGCACAATTATAATTAGTAATGTTAATATGGTAGCGCAGCAGCTAAATGTTTTTTCAGAAAGATGGTTGATGTACCTGAAAAAACAGCCTCAAGGAAAGCACACCAATTAAAACGTGTCCTTCTCCCATTACCAATAACCCACACAAAGCCTGGGAATCAAATCAATATTGACTCAACAAGGTCATCAAAAGGAATAAATGCTCCCTTCTAAATGAAAGATGAGTCCTTGTGTAAACCCCTCGCAGCACACGACATAGAACACCGTGCACCGCCCCCGCCCCTCTTCAGACCTGTTGTGTGCTGTGGGACCGGTCAACGGAGCCTCCTTCCAGGGACCATCACAGAGCAGATGAGCCATCGCTCTGGGAGACGTGCTCCTTCCTGTGCAGGATAGGGAGCATCTTGTTCATCTGTAGTTGACGGCCTCATTCCTGTTACCAAGTTACGTTTTCTCTGTAAGTTAAGAATTCTACCTTTTGTCTCTGCGGTCTGTTTCTTTTTTGTGTTCTGTGCTAAAGGACTTTTCAGTGTTTCATATGTTTTCAGTTTGCGTTGTACAAATGACATGGTGGTGTTCCTTTCTATTTTACCGAGGTATTTGTTTCTTTGCTTGTGCGATGCTCACAGCCATATTATCCCATGCAGTCATGCCCTGTAAGGGTCCTTAAAACAACACTGTGCCAAACACCAGGGCTCTGCTGGAGGTGAGGCCGTGATTAACGAGGACTGTTACTGGTTACAGCTGGAAGTGACTCCCGTGCGGCCCCTTCTCCTCTCTTTGTTTGTTTCCAGAGCGCTGGCCGTGTCATGACCCAACCCAGACGTGACTCCGCCGCCGTCGGGCCCAGAGCGTGAGGCGGCCCTCTCCGTCCGACACCATGGGGTGCGTGTGTGTGCGTGCGAGGGACTGAGTGGCGGCGGCGGGGGGAACCCCCGGCGCGGCATGCTGCAAGCGGCCGCTCAGCATGACTCTGCTGGACGTGTGGCTGTCTCGCTCGCTCCCCATGTGGCTGCTGCTCCAGAGCCTGGTGCTCATGGCTCTCTGCTTCCCCTCGGCCAGCATGTGCCCCAAGGGCTGCGTGTGCCAGCGCTTCGACCTCCACCACCTCCACCTGCACCACCAGGGCCTCAACGTCAACTGCAGCCAGTCCCGTCTGAAGGAGATCCCCGGCGACCTGCCTGTGGACACCGTGGTCCTCCGGCTGGACCGCAACCACATCGCCGCCGTGCCCGACCGCGTGTTCCGGGGCCTGGCGCTGCTGCGGGAGCTCAACCTGTCCTACAACGCCGTGGAGACGCTGGGCGAGGGCGCCTTTAGCGGCGTGGAGGCCACGCTGCAGGTGCTGGACCTGTCGCACAACCGCATCGCCAGCGTGCACAAGGACGCCTTCGCGCGGCTGAAGGCGCGCGTGGTGGTGGACGACAACCCCTGGCACTGCGACTGCGCCCTGCAGCAGGCCATCGGCGGCATGGCGCACAACCACGAGGCGGCGGCGCGCGTGCTCTGCCGCAGCTCGGAGCTGCGGGACCAGGAGGGGAGGCCCTTCCTGGCGGTGGACACGGACCTGTGCAACCTGGCCAAGCGCACCACGGACTACGCCATGCTGGTCACCATGTTTGGCTGGTTCGCCATGGTCATCTCCTACGTGGTCTACTACGTGAGGCAGAACCAGGAGGACGCCCGCCGGCACCTGGAGTACCTCAAGTCCCTGCCAAGCAAGCCCAAGAAGCCCGACGAGGCGGACGACATCAGCACGGTGGTCTGACCCCAGGTGGTACGTACGTACGTACAGACGATGACATCAGCGCGGTGGTCTGACCCCCTGTTGGTACGTACAGACGTACAGACGATGACGTCAGCGTCGTGGTCTGAGCCCCTGGGCGTACAAACGGACTAACCAGGAAGGATGTTGATGTGATAGGACTGGTTTTTAGTGTCTGTCTTCAAGGTGATGTGGGTGAGTCTCAACCTGTCTTAGAGCCTGTTTTGTAGAGCTGTGGTCTCACGTGGTTTACAGTGTGTCTCAGTGGGGGGTTACTAGAGAACAACTCATTACTCCAACTCGGTTTTTTCCTACTTCGCCACAAACTGCCTCCACCGCTTGGAAAAATTTGAATCTCAGGTTTAAATTTTTGATAGGAAGTAATGTATTTTTTAAGAAACTAATTTGGAAAATCTGTATAGCAAAATTATTTTGTCTGATATGAACAGACATAAGAATGACCCTATTAGCTGAACGTTTCGACATTGGGAGATTGAAACTAATTCTGTCAAAAGACACAAAAAAATTGTATGATAGAATGACTTTCTTGCCATTTCAAATATATTTTTATTTTTATTAAAAAATGGTCCATGACTCAACGATACATTTCTTGACAAATAGATGTCAGTTTTTACAAACAATGTTACTCGAAATGCATCATATATTTCCATGCATGCAAATCAAAGTTCATCACTCTGATGACAATGAGTCAACATATCATTAAATTCCTATTTAGCGAACTGAATAATGCAACAAAGTGCATGTCAAAAAAATGAATACTTTGGAATATGGGTCAAAACTATTTTGAACTTTATTCATCCATGGATCAACAAAGCCGACCTTGATGATTTGAGATACAATAATTAGTTATATTGTATTTTTGGTATCCTTAGTTATTTTATTCAATACAAATGAAATAAATGTGTGAACAAAACTGCCAGTAACTTGGGTATTAAAAGAGTAGGTAGTTATTTTATGGGTCATTAACAAATACTTACATATTATATATAAATATAAACAAATTCATTATTGTGATCTAACTTAGTGGTAACTCGTAGATGGTTAAAAAAAAATGCATACATTGATTTCAAATGTAACACGCCCAAAAGGAAATATTCTGAACCTGAAGGATTCACAAGAAAACGCCATCTTTACTGTTTACAGGATGTGGACCTCCACAAAGACTTCTTCCATTACTTTATGGTGTCACCGTGTGTATTCACCTTGTCAACTCCTAGCAAATAAGCACAATGACGTTTTCTACCTGCTGAAATGGTAGATGTTTTGTTAATATTGCCCAAGCCGCCGAGAGGGTCAATGGTTTTATCAAAGTTGTTCACCCAATAGACATATATATACGATATACTTCTGCGTTGTTGAACTCGACTTCCTAGTAGAAAACCAACGCGGCATTAATACTACAGAGCAGATGACAGATGATGTAGAGAAACAGGGAGAAAACAGGCGATCCGGTAGTGTTTGGTGTTGCTGGTAGACAGAGGTGAAGCTCATTAAGTTAATTATAGATCTGGACGCATGCCAGCGGTGGCCATCAGTGATGTCATGAGGAGAAGCCCCTAGTTCACTCTGCAAAGTTGAAGTGGTAGTATTGTGGGGTAAAGAAGACAAACAGTCCCTTTTGCCACCACCGTGGAGACCATAGGTCTTGGACTCAGTCCAAGACCTATGGTCTTCACATACTACCACTTCGACTTTGCTCGATTACAATGCTTACCCATAACTAAGGGTGCAATGATTGAATGATCGATGGACTCCAATACAGTATACTATAATTAAAGCTTTAAATATAATGAAACTATTTGTGTTTCAGAACCCAAAAGAATCACTGCCGGGCGTGGAGATTACTTTTATTTGCTTGTTTTAGCCCAAAATTGTAATTTGTCTGTGGATTTACGTGTGTGTGTGGATGTGTCTGTGTGTGTGTGTGTGTGTGTGTGTGTGTGTTTGGATGCACATGTATGTGTGTGTTTGTGCGTGCATGTCAACGAAAGCAGGACAAAGGGAGAAAGCGCTGGAGTGACAGAGTTTCCATTCCGTGGCCAGCCTCTTGTGCGTTGTAATGAAGCATTGTAATCGGCCTGGCCCCATCACAGAACCAGTGGCAGGGTGTAATCATTTCAGCTAAACCAACACGCCGCCGCCCGCGTCTGGTGCGGTGCACGCCTCCTCATCATGGCTTTAGTAACACGCAGCGCTGTCATGTGTACCACACACAGGGTGGAAGCGGTCACATGGTTATTACCACATGGATCCCCTGCCCGGGAGAGAGGGGCGTGGATGCGCTGATAAGAAAGAGGCATGTTTATACAGGAGGCCGGAGGGGGGGGCATGGGTCGGAAAGGAAATGAGTTTTTTGATATCCCAAACGACGACATGTGTCAATACGAGCCTCTCTACTCCTGTTCCCTGTATGAGACACAAGTGCTCTCCTTCCATGTGCTGGTATTTGTGTGTTAGTGAGCACATGCTCAGACATTTCGTTTCAAACCCTTGCTTGTTATCCTCTTATGAGCAGAACGTCGTACATTTTGGTTCATAACATTTAAAGAGGGGCGAGGACAACACAGATTGAACAGAGTAGGATTGTACTGTAAATAGGAATGTCAGTGTAGTTTCAAAATACTTGAAGTCCCTTTAAACACTTTGTGATTGAATGTGCTACTGCCCCTGAAGTCGTCCTACTACTCGTCCTCTTAGGAATGTTTAGAGACTAGTGTTTCACTGCATGTCCGGTGTAATGAAGAACCGTGTAGCCAAGGACCCGAGAGAACTTCTAAGTGCCTGAATAATTCTCTCACTTGCTTTTCTCCATTTCTTTCCTCCAAGTCTTCACAATGTGCTGTTTCTTGCCACACAAAAACAATGTTCTCAGTTATTTTATTTTTATTTTGTTCTTTTAGATGTGTTTTTCTTTAAAGTTACTGTGTAAAAAAACGAATAAAAATGTGTAGAGAGCTGAGAGTTGTATGTTAAAGTTGTACAATGTCAATATTTTCATGCACATAATCGGGGTGATTGTTGGAATAAATCAAACTTCCTTTTGTAGACCAGTCAACGCTGTGTGTCTGTGGGTGTGCGATTTTTTGTGTGAGTGTGTGTGCGTGTGTGTGTGTGTGCGTGTGCTTGTCCATGTGTATGCGTGGGTGTGTGTGTGTATGTGTGTGAGTTGTGGTGGAAATACAAAGTTCAAAAACGGCAAATGACTTTCATGCTTAGGCTGTAAAAGGCATGACATAAATAAAGAAAATATGCATTTTTAAGTATCGTTTCTTTTCGCCTAAAATCAATGACGCAATTGTATAATAACATTGTATAGCAACACAAGTCATTCGGCTTATGTGTTTAAGTCTTTCACTGCTAAGACATTAGGCCCAGGGGGAACAATTGATAAACACACAAAATAATGATTTGTATATAAGATCTAATAAAACCTTGGACCTTTGCTCTGTATATGAGGGGGTATAATGGCACCGGTTATTGAGTTCATCTGTTTCTACCTTATTTCTCATAACGGCCTTGTGGTTCCTGCATGTATTCAGTGTGTTTCAAAAATGATGCATGGCCTTCTCCATAGGATTATATCAAGTCCAGGAAACTTCTGTATTTGCAAGGCTCTAATCGTATTCATACCAGGGAATGATATACACCCTCATTACTTGTGGTTTGGATCCAAATACATTTGAGGGATTAAACCATCAAAGACGAGCCAAATCATCTTTTTTGTGATCTTCAAATGATCTTCTCATCCCTCGTTATTAACAGCATTAATCAGTTCTGTAACGCTATCTATAACTCGTAAATGGTTTTACATATTCTGCTGAGCAAAGTCGGTTGGTAAAAAGAGATGAGAAAAAGCCCACATTATAAATAAAGTATGTGGCCGTGGGTAAGGACTCAGCCAATCAGTCTGCAATTCCATGAACAGGACTGGTCTGAGATCAGTCTCCTCAGACCTTCCTCTGTCCCTCCTGTAAGACATCTCTCAGGGACATCCTCCTGAGTCTCCCAGACCTTCCTCTGTCCGTCCGTCCGTCCTGAAGAACATCTCTCAGGGACACGGTTGTAGCTCGTCCCTTGCTTTAATGAATCATGAGGGTGATAAGGATTTATGATGTGTTATAGATAGTGTGCAGACTGTATTTCACCATTGCATACAGTATGTACAATTTTTATCAATTTTTAATTAGGGGAGAGATTGATCATCATAGCCCACATAAAAGTCCCAATATGAAACATGTTCCTCATCTGAATGCTTATGACAGCAAAATGACTTTGTTCAGGAAGTGATTATCAGTCAAAAAGATCACGATGGTAGGGCTATAACGAACTTACCTTCGGTTTTTTAATTTGATTTCACAATTTGAATGTGCTTCATGGTCAAACGCCAAAGGTAAACGATTTATTCAGACACGGACACGCTTCAACGAAAGACCTGCAAATGTTTTAGTCATCACAAGGACGCTTAATTTCTAAAGATTTCAGCTTTATAATATATATATAAATATATAAATTCTAGATAAATGGCTTGTCCATTGATATACAAACACATTTATTTTATGTCAACAGTTATTATATTTACAAAAAGTACAACGCCATCATCTGTTATTTTGCCTACTGATCACTGCAGTTATTCCCTATGAGATGCTTTGCTACGGCCCTCCTGTATCATCGAGATGGTCACATGGTCTCAAAGATGTCTGAGTCAACCACTCTGCGGCACTCGCTTCAACAGACATAGCCGGTGTGTAATGTCCCACTGTCTTGATGCTGGGGACTTGATGAAAGAGAAGGCATTATTGTATACAGCCACAGGAACCCCTGAATTCACTGGGCTTTTGTAAATCCCAATGGCAATTTAAGACTATTTCCAATCCCAACTCTAAATACCAGCTGTTGCTTCCTAAGACCCGGGCCGTGTAATGTGGACACTCCTAATGGTCCTTCAGTGATGTGTGTTGCCCTCCAGAGGTGCTGGTGCTGACAATAAAGTCACTTTCAACACACATTGTGCTCAGCCCCAGCTTCAGAAGTCTCTCTCACGGCAAGGCGTGGCTCTAACTACTAAAGACAAAAGGTTCCTCTGCATCCATTTAATTTAAAAGGCCTGAAGAAGACGGGTAACAAACCCTAGGTCTGCCCCTGTAGGGTGAAGCCCCGCCCTACGAGCTGGCGGGACTTCCGCACATGCTTGGGAAGGAAGTATATGGGTTTCTCTGTCATGGGTTTAGTGCTGGGAGGCCAGAGAGATTGCGGGCCTTATCCATTGCCATTTCCGTTAAATGTTTCCAATATTGCTTGTCTAATTATTTCTTAAAACTCTATATTTAGCTCCCAACACCTGGTCTTGGTCGAGGTTGTTCTTGTCATGTTCTGATTCTTCTTGCTGTTGAGTTGGTAGAGTGGACACAGCTCATCTTATAGTATTGATGTGGTTCTGGACCTCCCAGCATTGAGATAGGAACCATTGTCACAAGACTTTAGATTATTATCTGAAGTCTGGTTCGCAGACCAGCTCTGGGTGAAAGGGGTCATTACTTCATGTTCTTTCAACCAATCATTTAGCTGGCGGCGGGGATCTGTTAGCACTTAATCCGCAAACAGAAACACACAAATCCTTTTCTGAAGCTTCATCCACCTGGCAAATGAGTTACCTAAGTAGAATCGATCATAGAGTAGAACAAGCGTGTGCAGCCTTTATGATTGATTGGTGCTGGCCTACAAGGCGTCAATGCAACTGCCCCTGCCTACCGCCAAGCGTTAGCCAGACTGCAGTCAGTGTGCAATGTAAATGTAAAGATTGCTCTGTACATTAGTTTTAACCAGGCTGCTTCTTGTTAAAGGTTAAAGGTACAAAGGTTTTGTTTACCTGTGTGGGAGGTTCATTGGTTCCATTTCCATTTCAGACGTCCCTCAGTGTGTGAAAGAGTTTGTGTACATTGATGCACATGATTCCAGCTGACATGCTTCGACCCTGTGAATCCATGGAACAATGCCTTGACAATGGCTAGAGATAGGTCATATATACTTGAAAACCCCATATATTAGTGTTCTTCAAATTGCTTTATTTTTATTTATTTATTTTTATCTGTAAAGCCATGTATCTGAAATAACATAATGACTCGATTTTTTATTTTTCAATAATAATCCCTACAAATGATTGACACCTTTCCAAAAACCTAACCCAGGCATGTCAAAGTAGACGAAGAGCCACCTGACCACGTCGGAGCCAAACGTTCATTCCCTTTCGTTTGGTGAGGAGGACAGACAATGATAGCAATGAAGAAGCGACGCTGTTCAGAACGCCTTATTTTATTTAAAATATAAATACATTGATATTTAGCGCCATCGTATCGATTCTCGTCTCGCACGAAGAAGGGCGACGATATACGTGACTGTGAACATGTGTCACGGGTTTATGTTGCCTACGTTTACACCTCAACATCTTCAGCAGGACAATTTCTATCCTATTCCTCACGCACTTTTTCACCTTGCTCAGCACAATCCATCCAGAGGCCGTGCCCCCACCCAGGGGGGGGGTCTCCAGGGCTTCCATCGCTGGCTGCCGTTGGAGGAGGGTCCTGCTGGGTCAGGGGGTCATGTCCACTGGTAGCTGGTTATATGTAGCAGGGCAAGGGTAGCAGACCTATCGTCACTAGTTTAGTACCCGAGCCCTGGTACGTAAAGAAGCAGACCTATTACTAGTGTTATGAGTGCCACTAGTAAAAGAAGCAGACCTATTACTAGTGTTATGAGTGAGACTAGTAAAAGAAGCAGACCTATTACTAGTGTTATGAGTGTCACTAGTAAAAGAAGCAGACCTATTACTAGTGTTATGAGTGTCACTAGTAAAAGAAGCAGACCTATTACTAGTGTTATGAGTGTCACTAGTAAAAGAAGCAGACCTATTACTAGTGTTATGAGTGAGACTAGTAAAAGAAGCAGACCTATTACTAGTGTTATGAGTGAGACTAGTAAAAGAAGCAGACCTATTACTAGTGTTATGAGTGCCACTAGTTAAAGAAGCAGACCTATTACTAGTGTTAAGAGTGAGACTGTGTTTGTTCTACGATGACACCTCTTTGAAGGTCAGTCTGACAGGGTGAAGGGGTTCCAGCTCGACTGGCGTGCCTCCGATGGGCCTGTGTGTTTGCTAGCACCCTTGGTTGGTTTAGTGGCTGTGGTCAGAGACTGCCAATGCTTGGCCCACAATAGACAATCCTCAGGACCCATAAAAACGAAATGAATTATTTTCAGTTAATTCCATTTCTCCATTTCTCCATCTCTTCCACCTTCCCCCAGGTAGCATTGAGATTGCATTTCGATCAAGTTTTCAAGGATTTCCAAACGATTCTAGATAGAAGGCTACCCCTCTCCAATTATGACAATATGGCCTCCAGGTTAATAAGGTGTCCTGCTCTTTCAGCACCCCTCCTTGTCCTCTGCCCAGCCCGCCTGTCTGGATGTGGCTTAGAGAACGGAGCTATGATTATTACCAACATGTTGTCTCCGCCAGCTTCTACATTTCTGCCGTGATCATGAGTAGAGTGAGTATTTAAAAGCTTGCATGGTCGGTGGCAACAACTCAGATAGCAACAAAGAGATAAAATGTTTGACGATGATTCGTCACACACTAATAATTTGCTTGCACTGTAGTTGCCTGACAAAGCAATGTCCTCCTCATTAAGGATTGAGGCTATTAAAGGCACCTCTTATTTAGAAAATAATCTCAGTTGACAGGCATTATATATTATATATGTACTGAGAAAACACTGTATATCAATCAATGCGCAAAGCTGTAACTTGCACATTATGATATGAATTATAATTGTCAACATTTCTTTGTGAAAATACGCTGTTATTTCAGGGTTTATTACTAATGCTGCTTCACAGTGTCCTACATTACTAAACACAATAAAGACATTTAGCATTAAACATGGAAAGGCTGAGTAATAGTGAAGTCTGTGGTTGCACAGAGTCGTGTAGATTGCCCATTTGCTATGAAATTGGATATGGGTGAGAAAAGAATTTTATTATATTAAAATTCTGGTGCAGTCCATCAATTCCAATTGTAAATGTGAATGTAAGATTGAATTATCTTAAAAAAAAGATCAAGCAACGAACATTGGTTCTAATGTCGTTGAAATATGAATCACAGAAAGTGATTACCGCCCTGGGTTCCCTTATTCCCTTGTTAAGTACAACTTGGGGATTGGACCACCTGGACCCTGTCTTCACATAGTGTTGTCTAAGTGACCTCTGAGTGGTCCAGTGTCGACATGGACTAGTCCACGGAGGTCCTCTGCAGTGGTCGTCTTTGTCCACAGGCTCAGATTGTTATAACCTGTCTGTCAACGCTATGGAAAGGATCCCTACAGAGAACCTTTAGTAACCCTTCTCTTGATCCGGCCGCTTTGGAGCTGAGTATAACGACGTCTCGCTAAATGTGAAGTCTCCCTCTGTAATCTCATAGTTGCCTTGTTGCAGGAAATGTCCCTATTGTGATTACAATCCCAACCATTTCTCACCCAAATATTTGAGGTCACACTAAGCTGTGTTTTCATTATTTGGTTCATTAGTTCCCAATAGGAGAGGTAAAATTGAAATGAGAACACACATCGGGTCACACACATCCTGAACATAGGCATCCATTTTGAGGGGTTTTCACCATCCGTCCTCCTTCCTATGAAAGATGACCTTTGGCGACATTTCCTCCTTGAGAGAGCTTTGAATCGGCATCTGTATCCAATATCAGCTTATGTAAGATATTGCTTCTCTGACCTGGAGCAACTTAAAGTAATGGTGTGGTGATGGATGTACACCCACTGGCCCTGCTGTTTTTACCTCCGCTGCTCTCCGGGTTTTTTTCTCGACGAGTTATTTTAGCACGTAAGGTTATCTGACGAGTGGTTGTTGTTGTGGTTTGGTTCCTTGGAAGGGAGCCTACTGTATGTTGGATGGCCAGCCAGGAAGAAGAGCAGACTGGGAATAGCAGGACTGAAAGCGGAGGAACGCTTTTAGTTATTTTCACACTTTTTTTCAGCGCGACTGCTGAAACACACCGCTCATTTATCTCGCTATCTTCGTTTTCTAGCACGCTCAGAATGGACTGCAGGGTGTGAAACCTCATTAAAAGAATCAAATCAGCGCCTCCATCGACTCCGCTCTGCAACAGGGTAAACATTTGGATCACAATGTGCGAGGCCTGGCCAAACGCCCCCGCCCCCCCCCCCCTACGGAGCGCTGGCTGATTAACACATTGTATCTACAGCCATGTTTCCTGTGTCTGAGGGATATGTACATCCATGTTTACAGAAATTACCATACGGCGTTGTAATAAACAGATAAATGGCACAATTACAGAGAGACGTTTGCTCCATGAAACTCATATTCTACTGAAGTGAATTTTAAATGAGGTCTCACAGCAGAAAAAGTAATTCTCAGTAAATTGCAACACCTTTGTGTCAGTGTGAAAAGGTCATTTCATTTCAGATTTCTAAAGATTTGACATCGCTTCCTTTTATCCCTTCAATTTGATTTTGAGTTTTGACAGCATGAAACCTTGAGACCTGTAGGCTTCTCCACTCTGCTCACAACAAAAGCACACATTCGCCATTGGTCTCTGACAGTCTGTCGGCATCAGCCCAGGGCCGACGTGCATCACTTCACCAGCACTCTTTGCTTTCCGCTAGTTAAGCATTTGTCCCGGCACATCATCTGCTCCTCTTGAGATGTGTAGGGGACAGGGTGTCGGCCTACACAGTATAAATACACAATATCTCCACAATGTCACGGCCATCTCCCTGGCTGAGAACTTGTGTTGTTTCTGGCCAAATGTTTTTTTTCCAGTGTGCAAGACATTTGTACCATAGCCTTCAGTAGATAAAGTGAAAATCAATGTGCGTTATGTGTTGGCATGTATCCATTAAGCTTTCCATTTTTCTCGTGCTTATGCAGGTCTCCCATCCGGACCCAGAGCGTCATTAAGGAAATAAAATAACATGTGCAACTCAATTTAATTTGCGAAGCAACAATCGAACCAAATCACATTTGCAGTTTTTCAGCCGCAGAATGAATATTTATCCTGCATGCTTGTATGATTATTTTCGTAATTTATGCCTGGCATTCCCTGCTCTTTTATAGCCACGACTTGTGAACGTGTGGTAATGTGTTTTATTGTGATCACCTTCTCCTAAGTTGTCATGGGAGATACTTGGAGAACATACCGTGCTGCAGAATGCTGCTGGTGTCCAAGTCCCCACACATTGGTTTACTCCATGACTGCCATGAAGCCAGAATCAGGCAGAGATGTTCTTTATCGCTTCTATCATTCTGGTCACAAGTTCCAAGAGAAGATTGCGTTATGTCTGCATCGTGAGCAACCTCCCAGAGCTCCTTTCAGTGAACACATGTCAATAAACAAGAGTTTGATGTGTATATCACACACACACATACACAAACACACGCACACACAGACAGACACGTGTGTGTGTGTGTGTGTGTGTGTGTGTGTGTGTGTGTGTGTGTGTGTGTGTGTGTGTGTGTGTGTGTGTGTGTGTGTGTGTGTGTGTGTGTGTGTGTGTGTGTGTGTGTGTGTGTGTGTGTGTCTGAACAGTGTCTGCCTGCATATAATTTATCCTCACTGATCCTTTTCAGAAGAGATCCTGCGATCCTTGCTGGAGTGATCCTGACAACACATGTAAGGTTACATGGAAGTGGGGCCTCTCGCTTTCTCAGTAATTGGACATCTCTCACTGGACCACAGCAGCCAAAGGGTTAGGACGGGGGAGATACCGTCCCTCACTGGGCTACAGCAGCCAAAGGGTTAGGACAGTGGGAGATACCATGAGCTACAAAGGATAAAGACAGGGAGAGATACCATCCCAACACTGCATTGACGGATATGTTCGAATCTTCTTTGACAAAGAACAAAATTGTTATTTTTTCTTATATGGCAGAGATCTCATAGCAGTGGGAAACGTATGTGTATTCCCAATAAATATATCCTGTACTAAAGAAACACCACAGTATTATATCAATAACATGAATTTTTCTGTGTAGATAGACTTTGTTCAAAATGATAAATATGCTCCTGAATCAATGAGTCACTGAATGAAGAAGGGGTTTTAGTAATCAGTGGGTGGGCAGTAAGGGTGAGAGCACAGTTGCTTAGGTAAAAAGGGGTTTTAACTTTTAGCCCTTGGATAATTCAATGGTTGGGCGAAAAAAATAATTCTTGATGTATTCCTGCTGAATCTACAAATCCTTACTGCCCTCTGCTCATGAAGGGTAACACTGGGGTTGAAACTTCAGGATCCATCTTACACACAGAAGCATATTCAGCAGTACATGGAGCAGTGACTGGAGGCCAGGCCTGCTCATCCGTAGACCCCCACCCTCTCATCAGCCAGCAGATATCTAGTGCCATACGATTTGCATTTCGGCTATATCGAGACGTGGAACACTGTTTCATCATGAAACGGGTTAATGTGTTAATGAATGTGTTCAAACATCCTCTAGATGGCGCTATTGGTCCTATCTTCCCATGAGACCGACTGATGCATTCATGAATACTGAAATAAAAATGTGGAAGATACGATGCCTGCCTGTACTTTACGTGTGTGAGGTTGTGTTTGTGTGTGTGTGTGTGTGTGTGTGTGTGTGTGTGTGTGTGTGTGTGTGTGTGTGTGTGTGTGTGTGTGTGTGCGTGTGTGAGAAAGAGAGAGAGAGAGAGAGAGAGAGAGAGAGAGAGAGAGAGAGAGAGAGAGAGAGAGAGAGAGAGAGAGAGAGAGAGAGAGATGGCGTACTACACGTTTGTTCAAATAGTTCTTTTTAGCTTGAATGAATATTGAGATTGAGAATGAGAATGAGCTAAACTCTTCGCAGCTCTTCGTCAATTCGAGATGCTTTGTAAATGACAAACCAGACCAATAATAATCGACTTGAGCTGAACCAAGAAACAAAAAAAAAAAGAAAAGAAAACTTGACAATCTATAAAAAGCATAAATCTCTTAATCCGTATCCCAACCTCGTTAAGCTTTCGTACATTTCTCTCATTAACCTTAAATAATAATATGAACACATACATATATTATGTATTTATGTACGTATTTAATTATTTATTTATTTAGTTAGTTTAGTTGTTTTGCTAGTTGCATTGTGCTGGTATTCACCAACGACATTCTACGCAGTTTCCCTGAACTATTGGAAATATCCGTACGAACGGAACGGTGTTCTTCAGTCACTCACTACGCTAAAATATCTACGTGTGTTCCTCTCCCTCTCCTAACCGACGTTAGTAGTACCGCCGAGCGCGAGAGAGAGGATGTCGCACGCGGAGAGGCTTGAGGGCAGCAGCGAGGCGGACCGGAACAGCAGCATGATGGGTAAGCGCACTAAAATCCCCCATTAGAACAGTTACCTCACTAACCTGATAACTAAATAAATTAATCTACTAGTTTACGGTGTATTTGAAGGGTGTATAGCCCCACCGCCTCTGGTCGGTCTGCTGTTTCCTGGGACTCACAGATCAGTTCATAATGTGTTCCTGGAGTAGGGGGATATTTCATGTCCGTACTAACATGTTTGAGTAGCACTACTACATGTAGTACAACTACAGTACTACTTGTAGTACGGGTTGTTTGAGTTTTTCGGTTTGATTGTGCAGCTTGGTCGATACAAGCTCATCAAGTGTTTCTTTAACTTTGTGCCATAGCAGTGAGTGACTACAGTGTACGCTATCTACGTAGCTAGGTTTAAGTTACGCTATATACGTATCTAGGTTAAAGTAAGGCTAGCCTGTCAACAGGTTGTCCGTCTACGTAGCTAGGTTAACGTTTGGCTAGCCTGCTAGCCTGTCAACAGGTAGTCAGTCTACGTAACTTGGTTAATGTTAGGCTAGCCTGTCAACAGGCAGTCCGTCTACGTATCTAGGTTAAAGTTAGACTAGCCTGCTAGCATGCCAACAGGTAGTCTGTTATGGTTGGTAACGTTTGCCACACTTTACAACGAGATTACATCCAGGTTTGATCCTTGTTCGTTGTGTAGGATGTCCCGTGTGCGTTTATGTATGAATCATCATTACATTGTCATTGACTCCACTAGCCCTAGCTTTATTTCTTGTAATTGTAATAAAATTAAATTGACAATCAACACAACTTATTATCTTTACGCACTGGGCACCTATAGAGTAGATGAAGCAGACACTTTTAATACTAGAGTTTAAGGAATATAGAAGCTTATGGCATTGCAGACCTACACAATTTGCCTGTTAAGCTCTTTAAGACTGTAACTGTGATTAAGGGCCATACTTATCCATGTTACTTGAGTTAAAATTGACGGGAGGGGGTGGTAGTCTATTGAGCAGCAGAGCCAGAGTGCATGTTGAACATAGTGCTGCGTGGTGTGCATGACATTCAAATACCACTGTGAGCGGATGAAACAGCTGATACTAGCTGCACATACTACTACTACTAGTATGTTCATATGTTCATGCGCCTTTTTATTGATATATTTGACTAGTCAAGCTCCCAAACTTATCCAAAATGTCCATTGACTAGCAGCACTAGCTAATATATATTTTCAAAGGTATCTGGTATTAGGCATACTAACATTCTTTCATGATGAAGAATGTTGATTAGTCTGATTTATCTGGGAGCGGTCAGCTTGTCATTAGTTAAAAGTGACGGCGTCTTCTCTATCCCTTTTTGTCTAGTTGTAAAAGGAAGTCTGGTAGAAGTATGCAGATAGACGTCCTTGCAGCCTCTGAATAGGGAGAAACTATCAAATGTTGTGATTCATTTGAGATTGCAATGCCATTTCTAGAGCTCAATTCTTGTTACATTTTGAAGTATCCCATTGATAACGTACAGCTGTATAAAGCTTCCCCCCTCATCATCTCCCCGAGATGAAGAACAGTTCTGATTGTCAAAACGTATATATTTACATTAGTTTAGTTGTGCAGCTTTATTTTCAGATAAACAAGTGAATCACATCTCTGCAATGCTGTGCGACCGATGGAACGTTACGGTACCATCAGTATATTTCTTAGTCAGAAAATACAACTCTTCCAGCCATTTCTGATATTATTAGTACTCTGGCAGTGTAAGATTTGCTCTCTCTTGATTTCACGTGAGGTCAGAAACACTTTGCGGTGGATGAGCCAAAAAGAGGGACTATAGTTGTTCTCAACATGGATCAATGAGTTGATCAATGAGTAGCTCTGCTGTAAGCTATTATTCAAAGTAGTTTGGAGCTTGGAGAAATCATTTCATTTCCTACTGCAGGTTCGCGTTGAATTGAATGAAAGAACCGATTTCATTAATTTTATGAAAGTTTAATGGTAAACCTGGTACCCCATTCAAAGTTATACAACTCTTTGGCTATTCCGCCTCCTGTAGCATTTGATCAACTGTATTTAGTCTATTGGTATACAGGCAGGCTGAACTTGGTGTTTTAGGTGTTCATTTGTTGTACTTTAGCAGCTGGTAGTCGTTCATGGTAATCCCACGAGAAATAGAGGGTGCTTAAGTTAAGATGTTCTGAAAATAAGAATGGTTTTGTGAAACTGCGTTTCTCACAGCCTTGATAAACATCTTGTTCAGCTCTCTGCTGGTTTCACAGCCAATTCCCTCACTGTGACTTTGCTGAACATTCAAGTGATCTGCGATTCGTCACTTGTCTTCAACACAGGAAGTGGTGGGGAGACGGTGTGAGCTTGCTTTAACAGCAACATTTCCAAGAGGCTGTCACATTTCTTGGATTTAGTCTTGTCAAGCAGAGGATGCATACGCCCAGAGGATAATGGTTTCTCGTTGCATCACTGTGTAGAGTGGTCTCTTCACTGAGCTCATTCTGATCGCTTGTCAAAATACTAGACTTGTGTTAATCAAAACTACTCCCACCAACGCAAATGTAAATTTCAGAGGGTATTTTTAAACCAACTTGACTATTACCGATTCAGTATTGCTTGGAATATAAAGCTAGTAAAAGCATACACTCACCAAATCTGGGAAATTGTTGCTTTAGTAAAACAGTAAATCTAAGCTGTTACTCAGTGCACAGACGTGAAGACAATTGGTCCATGTTTACATCTCATTCACGGTATAATCCATCCGACCAACGTACGGGGAACTGAATGACATATACGAAGTTAGGCCCACATATACGAAGCAGGCCCACCTAACGAAGTTAGGGCCTGCCTGACTGTTATTATTACTAGAGCTGTCAGTTAAACGCGTTATTAACGGCGTTAACGCAAACCAATTTTAACGGTGTTAAAAAAATTATCGCGCAATTAACGCAATTATTTTATTTAAAAATATATATATATATTTTTTTTTTCTTTGGCTCAAAACAAAGAAGCAGTAGCCTGACTGCTATGTTCAAATGACATTTGTTCAAAGCAGTCGTTTAATTGCACTATAGGCTCTTTTTTTGTATCGTCCTGTTTTGATCAGTATATGCCAATGTTGTTATCAATAAAAAATCATTTGCACAAGGCAAGCCGATGCACTTCACCATGTTGATAAGAGAATTAAAATGAGAAGAATTATGGGACAAAAAAATCAAGGGATATTTAGCATAGAAAAACAATTTGCGATTAATCGTGAGTTAACTATGACATTAATGCGATTAATCACGATTAAATATTTTAATCGCTTGACAGCTCTAATTATTACAGTCTCTCTTCTGTCTCATATTTGTACTCCAGTGATTTGTTTGGTGGTTAGAATCAGGCTGGACAGCTAGACGGACACCAGATCATTTAATGTATTTTTGACTGTGATTGTAATATTTCCTATAACTTAATGTGCCTTTTGCTTTTTTCCTGCTTCATTCATTCACTCGGATCACCTCCTCTCTGCGTCACCCTTGCGCTGACAACCTTTCCCTTTGAACAGCTGTAAGTATGAATAAACTACGTTCATTACATCGGCAGCAGCTCATTTATTGAGTATCAACTATACAGCATTAACAAAAATATTGTTTCTGTCAATAGGCCTTGTAACATGAGACTAATGACTATTTAGCTGTGCTTACAATTGACAATGTAATCTAATATCCCGCTGCTGTCTGGCGCTGGGTGATGCTTATCTACTTGTGTGTATTGTGAGTCGGTGCTGAAGCTGTTTGTCTTGGTCTTGGTACAGCAACAGAAGAACCTGGAGGGCTATGTGGGCTTCGCCAATCTGCCCAACCAAGTGTACCGGAAGTCGGTGAAGAGAGGCTTTGAGTTCACACTCATGGTTGTGGGTGAGTGACTCCCTCAAACCTCATCTTTACTCCTCCCGTTCCTCCAGCCAAAGTCTTGATGTAGTATGCAGCTGTGTATAAACTTTTGCTGTTGAGTTTTGACCAAATTGCACCAACAACTTGTTGGTTCACTAGTGTAGCGATGGGACACATTTTGGCCAACATATCGCTGCATCTCCTCTGACCAGTGTTCCCATCTGTCCTGGCACACAAATAATGATAGCCATTCCTTCTTTACGCTTCATTCATGTCCCTGGGTGTTGAGTTTCACCGACACAGTGGGCCTGAGAGCCCAGGCAGCTGGCTGCTCCACCACATTAGCGATGGCTTTAGCTCAGCAGCATCCAGCTGCATGCGGCGGTACTGAGGAACCAGGGTTATAACACACATTTACACATTCCACAACAAACTGAAACATCACAGGTTTCCTTAGCCTTTCAACTTCCTCCGTGTCACGCTTGAGAACGGGCCTCAATTTTTTAATGTCTGTGGTTCTGTGAATATCACGCCAAGCTTGAGTCTAGAAATCTAATCATCGTGCAAACGGTTTGGAAATGTTGGAAAATTGACTAAAAGTGCATGAGATTGTCATGGCAAATCCATCTGCAGCTTTGATCACAGAATGCAGTCTTGGATAAAGTGTCCATCTGTGATCTCTTTCTACAGAATGCTGTGATGCTCCAGGCTGACAGTAAGGTTGGCCCTTCTGATGTGGGCCTTGAGCTAGTGTGGGTTCTAGCTGTAGGACATGTAGAGAGACACGTTAACGATAAAGACATTTAGAATACTAGACACTTTAATCAGGCAACTGGGAATACTACGCCCTGTTAACTTTAATGTATACAATGTATATTAACTTATCTCAAATGTTCTCTGCTTGAAGGGATGTTGTAAGCTAATATTGACGAGAACTAATGTTGACATTATCATTCAAACCCCACATGGCCAATGCCATGCTACAATCATGCGGTCACTCAGTCAGTGATTGGTTAATCGAATCATTTGACCAATTGACTAAACGGGTAATATATATATATGAGATGAATATATGTATAATCCAACTATAAAATAATGTTGCATCATATAATTGTAACATCATGTGGATGTTTTGGAAAGCTATAGTCCATGACGCACCAATGAAATGTTGTCTCAAAGTGGATATGGCTTCCCTCCAAAAATAACTTTGAGGGTAAAGGTCATCGTGGAGGAAATGTAACACAATCTGTTATGCTTGGATCGGTTAAAGTAATGCTTAAATTCACAACTATGCTTTGGATATACATCTCTAGGAGACATATTCCTCCATTAAATCCAACAGGGGGGTAATAATAATGGCTATGATGGAGGTATTGAGATGCGTTCCTCAAACGAATAAGTAGCGCATACGATTGTTTGCTATTTCCCTTCGTGACTGCACTAGAAATGGATGACTACGGTAAACATGAACTGCTGTCTCTACAGTCGCTCAGGCTCAACACAGCGTCTGAGGACTGCGTGTTTACTCACATACAGCCTCACATTCCATTCACCCAGCTGCCCTCGGCCGCCTGTCAGGCAGATAGACCCCCCAGCCCAGTGCAGCAGAGAGCTATAGGTAGGCGTAGTAACAAGCCAGGCGTGATGTCACTTCCTGTGCCCTGTCATGACTCCTGGTGCCCATGTTTCCTCCACTGCATTCCTGTCCCTCCTCTCTGTCTGGGATAGCCGTCACGCATGTCCGTCTGCCTCCTCTCACTCGAGCAGTCAGGAAATGCCGTAGCACACGGGTTTTGTGCAAAGCATGTAATTAGAATAGCTGTGTAATTGGCAAACGTCAAGTGCCAGGAGGAGATGAGGCGTTGGGATTGTGCTACTTGCACTCAGAGTTCAGTGGGAAAGCCTTGGTTAATATGAAAGATAGTGCCCCAGTGCCATGCTACCGCCCCTTGCTACCGTCCCATGATGCTACCGTCCCATGATGCTACCGTCCCATGCTACCGTCCCATGATGCTACCGTCCCATGCTACCGTCCCATGCTACCGTCCCATGATGCTACCGTCCCATGCTACCGTCCCATGCAGCACCAACCTTGTGGTGGGAGCAGCAGAAGCTCGTCTAGGGTCCTTGAACTAAATGGTCAAAAATGTCTGCTGTGTAATTCCCCCTTATTTCTTTAAAGAATTTCGCTGCGAAATCACTCCGGACTTCTGGGACAACTAGACTGTCTACGATGTTAACTGCTCTATAAATATACACACGATAAGAGTTTGCATGTATTTTATAAATAGGGTCCTGTATTCCCTTATCCAGATTATTGTCAAATGACCCAGAGCTCCGTGGAAGTCTAATCAATCCCCCGCTGTCGACCCTTTTGGATGTTTACAGTTTCCACGACTGCAGCAACACAACACTTTGACTTTGGCAGTGTTCTGTGAGGGTATGAATCAAACGGCATTCAAGTAGCCCGTCGGATGTCTCTCCCCCACCCCGCCCACTCTCTCCCCCAACCCACCCCCTCTCTCCCCCAACCCACCCCCTCTCTCCCCGCCTCTCTCTCCAAGCCAAGCGTTTCCTCCTTCCCCTCCGCCAGCGCCCCTGCCTGCACTGGGGAAGTTCCTCTGGAAAAAGCCCACATGGTTTATACAGCTGCTGGAAATCTCCTTTAAAGGAAGTATGCGGACCGCCCCGCCAAGCCGCAGTGGGCACGCCGGCGCCCCCCCACCCCCCCCCCCCCTCTCTGGTGGTCTTTGGGCCCCAGCAAGGGCCCGGGCATCCAGGGCCTTCAGGAGGCTCAGTCCCGGGCCCCCAGGGCCTTCAGGTGGCGCAGCCCTAAGGAGGATGAGCCTCCTGAGAGGGAAGGATCCCTGTATCTTCCCCAAGCCGGGCTTTGATTCTAGTTGAACCGTCCATTGTGGAGGTATGAAAACAGCATGACAAACTGTTTGCAGACTCTTTCCCAAACGCTCATCACAACCCATGGTTAGAGAAGCTGTTTTCTGGCTCATAAACCTGCAGAACATTCCCTGTCCCCTCTCAAACGGGCAGCCGTCTGCTCTTGGCCTTCTTAATTCAAGCTGACATCAATTTTAGCCAATGTTTCTCCCCCCCCCCCAGACCATCCTGTCAAATAAAGGGAAAACAACCTTTTGAATTATGTAGTGTAGATCGTGGCTCCTCCACAACAGACCGTCAACATGGTTTGATGTCGGGCCCATTTGAGTTCAATGTGTCTGTACCCTCTTGGGGAAATATTTATGATTGTGGTAGAACATTGAGATGACAGCGTGTTGAGAGAACGGTCCCTTTTGTGCAGCTCTCGTCTCCTCTTTCCATTCCCTTCCCACGTACCGCCGAGCCCAGTGGCTCGATGCCGGCCGTGGAACGTAGCTCAATAATCTCCGCCCGGGAACGGTACCCTGTGCGCTTCAGGGCCCAAACCCTCTTCATTACTTTGACACTGGCTTTATTTCACAGCAACACACAAGCAAACATTTAGTCTTGCAACATGCGGAACGTCAACACGCGGATATCCACCAGGAGTTACTTATGATAGGATCATGAAATTAATCTAATAATTCCCAGCTGCTGTGAAATGAGCGTCTGGTACCAGGAACCTCTTCTGTAGTGCACGGGTCCGACGTGGTATAGGAGGACCCCCCCCCCTGCTGGGGCAGCTGTGGTGTGATGTCACCGGGCAGGGCCGCTTCTCCCTCTCAAAGGTCGGGAGCAGCCCAGTGCAGCGTGCCAGGCAGTGGGCCGCCTCGCCCAGCCACACACTGCTCCCTTTGTTTGGCCCCGGGGTCCTCCCCGCTGGCCCCCCAGGGTCCGCACCGTTGGCCCCGCTCTCTCCACACACCGTGGCAGTCACACTGTTGCGGAGGTGTTAGATTTCAGCCCTAGACACAGGCCACCACCTGGGAGCCATCCCCCCCGTCCCAGTGCATTTCCTTGAGCCGAGAGGGGAGTTTATGGGGGAGGAGGGAATGTCTGGTGACAACATGTCTTGAGGTCAACTCTACAGTTGTTTCTCGTGTATAAGCGTTGCAGTTTTGAATAGCAACCTAACCCTAAAGTCCAAAACGTGCAGTGAGTCATTCTGATTGTCTGGTCTCATTCGGTTCATTGTGTTTCATTGAGGAAGTGTCTGTTTCCACCTTAAGCATATGGATGTAGCTCGATAACTGAGGGCTCATGGGGAAGCATGTTCCCCTCCCTGTGGTTGGCTTGAGTGTTCAGCACGGTGGACTCCCAACAGAAGTACCGTGCACTCCCAACAGAAGTACCGTGCACGTGCACACACAGGGCTGTATCCTTCCAGTGTCTGCTCCCACACTCCCAAAACACCCAAAACCACAGTGATTGAGTCACGGCTAAAGCCTTCCCAATCTAAAGCCTTCCCAATCTCCCCACTTCTCCCTGATTGGATTCCTGAAAATGCAGACACGGAAAAGAATTTGGGGGAGTATAAACCTGTCTTCATCTCATGTTAAAGCTTGTCCGCCTTAAAAAGAAAAAACAAGCTTAAAGAGAAGGAAATGAAATCCCCTTAGTAAAATGTTTGCGTGTCAAACATGCAAAGAATGTGACATGGCGAGCCGTGTCTTTGGAATCTGCCCCAGATACACATCTGGACGTTGTGTTGTATCGTTCCACCTAGGCCCAGAGCCTCCCACTCACGCCTCTCTCTCTCTCTGTGTCTTTGTTCCACCAGGAGAATCCGGCTTGGGGAAATCAACACTGATCAACTCCCTTTTTCTGACAGACCTGTACTCGCCCGAGTACCCTGGCCCCTCCCACAGAATCAAGAAGACTGTCAAGGTAAAGCTCCTCCTCCTCCCACCTCGACCCCTCCTCCTTCCACCTCTCCTATTGTTATGTATCCAGCTGCTTCTTCTGACGGAAAACATTCATTCCTCTGTAAGGATAAATTCTTCATCCCATGGCCATTATGACCTGAGTTTCTCCTCTTGGTTCGTTAGGGAAATGGGGGGAGGAGGGTGTAAGTCTGTGTAATGCTAAAACACAAGCTGTGGACCTGGCATTGGGTTGAGCTCGAGGCCCTTCCCTCTGCTGGCTCCGTGCTGTGTGACTCCTCCTCAGTCCAGACCCAGTGTCAGGGCCCGGGGCTGTTGTAATACAGGTGTGCCCTCTTTCTCTAAGGCAGGTGAGCCTTCAGAATGTTGTAGATGCGTCACGGCCCACTCTGACATCTTGTCTCTTGGCTAGGCTACCCCTCCTAGATGTTACCACCCCTGTTGTAAGACAATGCAAACCAGTTGGTCCACATTTACTGAGCACGCCTCACAATGCAAGAAAGGTTCTTATTGCTGACATCTGTAATGACTGGATAGGAAACGGCAGAACGGATGTTTCAATTCAATTTCAATTCACTGTACAACAAACCCTTGTTGATGACATTCAGGCAGGCTTCAGGGGGATAGTGTAGGTGTTCAGTATCAAGTGCTGCCTCTTACCTGCTCGGCTCTATCATGCTGCTTAGGGAAGTCAGTATCTTCTAGAGGAACTATGATGGTTGTATGAATAATGATCTATTAGAATGTGGAAAGATTCTGCTGACCACAAAGGGAAATCATACCAAAGAGGAGCAATATATCAGAGACATTGTCGCAGAGAAAATCATAGAACTGCTGTTTGTTCAATTTGAAGTCAAATGTTAATAATATAATAATAATAAATGCTAACTGGCTTTCACCAATTAGCCTCAATGAGCATTATTCTGTGTAAGCTCATTTCCATATTTCATATTATGCAGATATTTGTTTTTATTTATTAGTTTTTACGTAACAAATGGATCATTTTCTCTTTAAAGTTGCATGTGTTACCATGCCATACCGCCCATATTAAACTGCTGAGCCATGGCTGATGTCATTGGTGGTGAGCCTGACTGTACTTGTGTAATATCTACTTTTAGGTCCATCTTTCCATCAATAATCAGAAAAAAATATATATTCTCATTATAAGGAAATACAGAATGGACCAAATAGCCGCAGTGAGTTTTAACTTGGGTGCAGTAACATCATGGTATTTTGATCCTAGACCTTCCGCTGTCAGCCAAAAGGAACTGGGTTTGCTTCTTTAATTTCTTATTCAAGCAATTTTCTCCTTTTGAGGGGGGCATCTGACATGACCTGCTGCTGTAGAGGGCCCGTAGGCGTCCTGCTCCGAGGCGTCCCTCCTGGAGAGGGCCCCGTAGGGGTCCTGGTCCGAGGCTTCCCTCCTGGAGAGGGCCCCGTAGGGGTCCTGGTCCGAGGCTTCCCTCCTGGAGAGGGCCCCGTAGGCGTCCTGATCCGAGGCTGCCCTCCTGGAGAGGGCCCCGTAGGGGTCCTGGTCCGAGGCGTCCCTCCTGGAGAGGGCCCCGTAGGGGTCCTGGTCCGAGGCGTCCCTCCTGGAGAGGGCCCCCTAGGGGTCCTGGTCCGAGGCTGCCCTCCTGGAGAGGCCCCGTAGCGGTCTTGGTCCGAGGCGTCCCTCCTGGAGAGGCCCCGTAGCGGCCCTGGTCCGAGGCTGCCCTCCTGGAGAGGCCCCGTAGGGGTCCTGGTCCGAGGCTGCCCTCCTGGAGAGGCCCCGTAGCGGCCCTAGTCTGAGCTCCCTGCAGCAGGGTGACCGGGGCTTCCCTTGGCTTTGCTGCCTGTGATCTGCAGCCTGGCACTCCCTGTGAACTTAATCCCTCTAATCCACCCTACGCCACCACCAATTAGTCCACCTGCCCATTACAGCCCCTCGCTGGCCTTCAGAGGTGAAGTAAGCCGTGGCGTGTGCGAGCCTGCGGCACAGTAGTAGGGGTGTTGGGCCCCCAGTAGGTGGCCTTCCTCCTTCAGCTCCACCACAGTGTGCTCTCACACAGGAGGGCCACTGTTCAGAGCGCTGATGATAAACTGTGCTTGTTAGTTTAAGATCCCGGGCGGTTTGGGCCGAAGGAAAGCTGCTGAACAATGTTTGTTTATCCTACAGAAGAACAAATCGCTGTGAGACAGGGCAGAGAGCTTCTCCCTCCCTCCCTCCCCCCCTCCCTCTCCCTCCCCCCCCCCCCCCCCCCCCCCCCCCCCCCCCTCCCTCCAGGAACCACATACTGATTGCATTTTAAATAGTTGTGGTCCCCATTGGTTTTCCGAGTCATGCCATTGCAATACAATGGAGCACTTTGGGATGTCCTCTGTAACACTTGCCCTTGTTTTGATTCAAAGCCTGCAATAGAAGCGGAGCTTTTTGTTAATCTGGTGTAACATCACTGACAGGTGATGAATCAGATCCCGGCTAGTGGTTCATCTGGGGTAGCATCACTGAAGGTGATGGCTCAGATCTCTGCTGGTTGTTAAACTGGAGTAACATCATTGAAGGTGGTGGCTCAGATCTCTGCTAGTGATTGTTCAGTTGGAACAGACAGCCATGGCCCTTGCCAGAAAAGCTGTGTGTATAATCAGCAGTTTGTGTATAAATTGTTCCGATGCAATTCCCTTTTCAGGAATTTATGGTTGCAGGAATAAAAAGTGGAACGGGATTCTGTTCATTTCCAGTTTAATAAGCACATGCTGTGCAGGCCAGACAGTAATGCTGAAGTGGTCCGCCGATACTAATTGAATCAGTAAACTGATGGTACGCTCATTCTATAGAGCTGAAGCGGGCCATATTGTTCATCCTATTCCCATGAGCTCACTGACTTTGGCCAGCCTGTTGTTGAAACAGACGAGTCTGTGGCTTGGCTCATTCTGTGGTGGAATGCCAAGAGACACTCAAAGGATCCTCACAAAGCGTTGATAGTTGTGGAGCGTTCCATGTTAACTTGTGCCAAACCAGCATTGTTCCAAGTCAAGGCAGTGGGAGTCTGAAAGAAAAGCCTTCTGTATTTGTCTTCAAAGTGGATACCAAACTCTGCCGAAGCCAACATAACAATGCTATACAATGTATGGAAAAAATACTTCACAGTGAAGCAAAACAGATCTTCCTTCCCACTTATTCCCACAAATACTGGCTACATCTACCATGTCCTAAGTGGACATGTTTTCTATTAATATTTTTAAGCAGAAGTGCCGGCTGCGCTAAATAACTTCCCAGCACTGCCTTTTAGCCCCTGCCCTTATTCCTTAACTCCCGTCCGGCCTTTCGCACAGTCCTGAGTCGACCCAAGGTCCTGGATTGAACCCCTGTGGGGTCGGAGTCGTGTCTAGAGCTCCAGGCAGTGTGTGATGAATGCTAGTCTGGCTGCTCAAGGTAGATGGTGGGTAGGCTTTACCTTCTGACCCAGGCCACTGTGTTTGGGTAGGCTTTACCTTCTGACCCAGACCACTGTGTTTGGGTAGGCTTTACCTTCTGACCCAGGCCACTGTGTTTGGGTAGGCTTTACCATCTGACCCAGGCCACTGTGTTTGGGTAGGCTTTACCTTCTGACCCAGGCCATTGTGTTTGGGTAGGCTTTACCTTCTGACCCAGGCCACTGTGTTTGGGTAGGCTTTACCATCTGACCCAGGCCACTGTGTTTGGGTAGGCTTTACCTTCTGACCCAGACCACTGTGTTTGGGTAGGCTTTACCTTCTGACCCAGGCCACTGTGTTTGGGTAGGCTTTACCTTCTGACCCAGGCCACTGTGTTTGGGTAGGCTTTACCTTCTGACCCAGACCACTGTGTTTGGGTAGGCTTTACCTTCTGACCCAGGCCACTGTGTTTGGGTAGGCTTTACCTTCTGTCCCAGACCACTGTGTTTGGGTAGGCTATACCTTCTGACCCAGGCCACTGTGTTTGGGTAGGCTTTACCATCTGACCCAGGCCACTGTGTTTGGGTAGGCTTTACCTTCTGACCCAGACCACTGTGTGTTTGGGTAGGCTTTACCTTCTGACCCAGGCCACTGTGTGTTTGGGTAGGCTTTACCTTCTGACCCAGACCACTGTGTGTTTGGGTAGGCTATACCTTCTGACCCAGGCTAGTGTGTGCAGGTTTGTTTCTGAAGTAGGGGGCGGGGCTAAAGTTGGGGCAATACCGTCCTAGCCAATGCAAATCTAGCAATCGTTCGAGCACACTGATTGGTTCTCTGGGAACATAACAATGTTGAAGGGTTTCTGTTTGTCCTTTTTATTATAATGATTTAAAGAGATACATAGTGACATGTTTTAATCTGTGTGTAATGGCCAAATTCAACTGGTTTGTTTGATTCCAGATTCCTCTTTCAGCTTCCAGAAGGAGAGTTGGTTGGCTAGCATTTGCTTTCCAGTAGCCGGTGTTACAGTAGCCTAGCCCCTCCTCGTGCGAGGGAGTACTTTGATTTACTCTTCAAACATTGCCCATTTGTAGAGAGAATAGTCTCTTATTCAAAATAAATGACAGTAATAATCCCACACGGTGGTAGTCAGTCAAGCATGGTGATGTTACCCCACTATCCTGGAACCTGTGATTAGACCGGGGATGCTGACCGGTGACCCTCGGCGACCCCCCTATCTCCTTAATCCCCCATATCATGTGTGAGTCCCCTCCAGGAAGGTAGATAACCTGCTAATGAAGTGGCCTTTTAAACGTGGAGTCCTCCATTGTGATAACCTGACGCCCACGCAGGCCTACTTAAACAGGAGTGGTGCTGTGAACACACTGGCAGCAGTGCTTCTAAAGGAGTCGTGTGTTTTCAGCTGCTGCGCCAAAGTATCCATAATGTCCACACACAACACCGGAACCAGATCCCGAGCTTATTTCAATGTAGGAATGCCCTCAGCGATTATGGGCTTTTCCTGTCCTGCGACCAGTAGTGCCTTATAGCTGGCTCTCTACTCTTCCTTTGTGGGAGCAGGCGCTGCAGGTTGCTATAACAGGAGAGACGGGTCCGGCTGTCCTGATATGAAGGATGGGTTGAAGGTAGATAAGGGCTTTAATAAGACGCTGTCTCCCTCCTGTTATTGTACCACCTTTCTCACTACAGTGGCGGTTAGCTTGGATGCATTGATATTTCTACATCAAAAGAAATGTATAAACAATGATAGTAATTTGTATTTTTCCCGTCAAAGTAAAACCATTTGCTTATGTAAATATTGCCAGCTCTGTGCAATATACACAACCACATACCGTTGAATGGGATGGAGAACACTCGAGTCACTGGTTTCCATGACAACCGAAGGGCGCTGTTTAAATTACGGTTAACGGCTCAATGTGATAAAATTCAGTGTGTGTGTGTGTGTGCACTACAAGCTATGATAATGTGGTCATCTGGGTCTTCCTCAGCCTCCCATTATGGCTTTTGAAATGGCCTCTTAATGTGTCTCCCGTCGGAGACACTCCAAATGTCTCACGGTGGTCCTGACCCTACAATGTGCTGGTTAAGCTGCTGTGGGCCTGGCACTCACACAGTCCCTCTCTGTCTCTGGGAAACACACACACTGGGGCTCAGCGGTCCATGCCACACACGGGGACACCTCGGCTCAATGCTGTGGTTGTTCACACCTCACATATACATCCCATTGTTTGTTCTTCTGGGTGAACAGCATGAATGAGTGTACACTGCTATTGGCAAGAGAGCAGTTTTACATGGGCCGACGGCGTGTTGTGATTGGCTGGGAATAATCTGTTGGATTGAGCTGTTGCATGTTTCCACGTAATGAGAGCCCTGTGTGTCACAGGGTTTCGCTCTCCTCAAGGTGGAGATGGAAAACGCTCCAGCGCGGGCGGGGGTTCTGCTGCTGGAGTCAAGACGTCGATGCTTGTTCGGGTCTCTCTGTGCGTTGCGTCTCTCTGGTCTCTCGGGTCTCTCTGTGCGTTGCATTACAGGAATTCTACCCAGAATTCATGTCATTCTTCTCAGAGATCTATGTTGTCGTTTGTCTATAGACAGACTCCCTGGGAAATGTCTATACCATGTCTCTTTCTTAGCTATATCTATAGAGCTGTCATTGGGTCGTCAACACAATAACTGAATTGAATGTAAACTTGGAGAAGTAGGTGTTGGGTCTCGCGCTCCAAAACGACCCGATAGCAGGAATTGTAGGAACAGATGTCTCAAAAACGGTTCTAAACAGTTCTACCCAATGGAAACACTTGTTCTTGCCAACATTACCGGTGATGATCCCGGTACTGTAACGAGTTGGTGTCTGGGCCAAATGGACCGTGTGGAACTGATGGAACAAGGGGAAAATAAAATAAGGAGGATGATACTGTTCCTCCACTGCTGACACGGTCCTTCCTCCCCCCCCCCCCTCCTTGCATGGCTCCAGGTGGAGCAGTCCAAGGTCCTGGTGAAGGAGGGCGGGGTCCAGCTGCTGCTCACCATCGTGGACACCCCCGGCTTCGGGGACGCCGTGGACAACAGTGACTGGTAAGGCTGGCCGCCGCGGCCGAGTGCTGTGAGACACCCTTTGGGTGCAGTGAGACAGGCAGTAGTTATTATTAGATTTGTAGTGAAGTAGAACCATGACCGGTGCCTGCAGTGCCGCTTTGTTCTGGCCTTGCCCTGATGTGAAGAGGGCAGTGTCTTGTTGGGTTCATGTCGTGGACAGTGTGGTTTCCCTCTCGGTGGATACATCTTGTTATCAATCGTTCTATTAAATGGTAGAGGGCTCTACAGTTGATCGCAGCGGGGTACAGCTTCCATGAAGGGACATCCTTCCTGGCGGCGTCTGATCTACTCCTGTCTTGTCCCCCTCTCAGCTGGCAGCCGGTCATCGACCACATTGACAACAAGTTTGAGGACTACCTGAACTCCGAGTCGCGGGTGAACAGACGCCTGATGCCCGACAACAGAGTGCACTGCTGTCTCTACTTCATCGCCCCCTCCGGACACGGGTAGGTGGCCCTCTCCGATGGATGAAGGCTTTGGTTGTCCACCATTACATGAGCTACTAACATTAGCAGAGCCAATGCAGGGGGGGACAAAACGTTGAACCAAACCATTAGAAACTCCATCACAGTAGAGGCAATGACATCCGACAAACAACCATTGGTTCTCATACTAACTAATGTGTACTAATGCGACCTTCCTCGTGTATAAAGTACAATAGGGTCTGAGTATATGAAGCGTCTCCACAGCAGCCTGTTCTGTAGAGGTAGACAGGCTGCTGATGGAGAGTAGAGGGCATCTCTCTCTGCTAGCTTGGCCACCTTCTGGCAGTACTAACATTGGTCTGAGCCCGCTGACCTGGAGAGCCCCTCTCTGACCACACACACGCTCACACCTGGCCTCTGTGACTGTGTGGTCTCCCCTGCTCAACACGCACACAAACGGTCCAGCAGCTGCGTTGTGTGGTTCCTCACGTTGGCCCTGGTCAGCCACACGCCTCAGGGTGGTGTAGCCTCCAGTGGTTCTGTGTTAGGGCCTACTCTCTGTTCGCTGTGGGCTAACGCAGGGCCTGATTGGATAACGGAAGGCATTTACGACGCAGAGCAAATTTTATAATTATTCCTAATTGAATAACATAAATTCCTTGCTTATTTTTCTTTCCTCTGAGGGGTGGGCGGGGAAGGATGCAATGAGGGTTAGTTCAGGTAAATCAGTGGTAACACTGCTCTGAATGAATGCCCTGAATGTAAACCGCCAGCAGCATAAATCCAGGAGAGACGGTGACCTTGGTTTAGTCACCCAGCGGGTTCTTATCCTTTATAACCTAACATTGTTCTAATGTTACGCTTGGGTTCAAATGTTAAGCTAATAAAACCGCCCTTCCCCCCCCCACACGCACTGCTTGTCCCCAGGCTGAAGCCCCTGGACATCGAGTTCATGAAGCGGTTACACGAGAAAGTCAACATCATCCCCCTCATCGCCAAGGCCGACACCATGACGCCCGAGGAGGGCCAGCAGTTCAAGAAGCAGGTGTGTTGCTATGTCTTCCAGCAACGTTGTTTCTGGATCCTCTTTTGTGTGTGTGTGTGTGTGTGTGTGTGTGTGTGTGTGTGTGTGTGTGTGTGTGTGTGTGTGTGTGTGTGTGTGTGTGTGTGTGTGTGTGTGTGTGTGTGTGTGTGTGTGTGTGTGTGTCTCCCCTTCCTGGGTGTGTGTGTGCGCCTCCCTTTCCTGGGTGTATCGACTGGCCTCAGTTGGACTATTGACACGCGGTATTGATTGACAGCCAGTCCTCCAGGGCTGGGCTATATGTATTGGCACATTCGGCCGTGCTCAGTCAAACCACGGCGCGTTGAGTTGCGTTTCCATTACCGTTTTAATCTCTGTTGAGTTGTGGTGGTTTGGGTCTGTGAGGCGAGTCCAGTCTGCTGGACGGATTGGGAGACCATTTCCCCTGCAAAGAGCAAGAAGAATGGCAAGACCTTTGTCTGCTGACGAAACACAAGCTTCTGTGAGGAGCGAGCAGACAGGCACTGAGAGATGATCGTGGAAATCTGACAGTACAAGAAGTGGTTGACACCAAGACTTATGATAGTAGTAAGAGTAATCATAGTAACAATATAATGATACTAACCAGTGGTTAACCATCATCAGTTAAAGACACCTTCATCAATCTGTTAATAGAGAATATAACCCCAGCCGCGCCAACTCGGACGTCGTCAATACAAGAGGGCATGACCCTACTCAGAGGACCTATCATGACCCTACTCAGAGGACCTATCATGACCCTACTAAGAGGACCTATCATGACCCTACTCAGAGGACCTATCATGACCCTACTCAGAGGACCTATCATGACCCTACTCAGAGGACCTATCATGACCCTACTCAGAGGACCTATCATGACCCTACTCAGAGGACCTATCATGACCCTACTCAGAGGACCCTGTCCTACTAAGAGGACCTATCATGACCCTACTCAGAGGACCCTGTCCTACTAAGAGGACCTATCATGACCCTACTCAGAGGACCTATCATGACCCTACTCAGAGGACCCTATCATGATCCTACAAAGTGGACCCTGTCCTACTAAGAAGACTTATCATGAGCCAACTAAGAGGACCCTGTCTTACTCAGTGGGCCCTTTCATGAGCCTACTCAGAAGGCCCCATCATGAGCCTACTCAGAGGGCATTTAACATGAATCTCACGTTTTAAATTGAATTGAAATGCATGGAAAATCATCTTCTGACGGTTTTGTTGGGTTGTATGCTTTCAACATGAATCATTTTGTTGTTGGAGTAGTTCTGTGATTAACAGAGCCCTTAATCTATTGAGTTGACATAATGCAGTTAGGATGTGTCTACTACAGCCAGCCCAGAGTGAATAGAGGCCTGCTTCATTCAGACGTCGCCGCCTGCGTCGGTAGCTAAAGACCCCGCTTGTCATCTGCAGATCATGCGGGAGATCCAGGAGCACAAAATCAGGATCTACGAGTTCCCCGAGACGGACGACGAGGAGGAGATCAAGCTGGTGAAGAAGATCAAGGTTGGTTGTGCTGGCAGTCCCCCGTCCGCCCCCTAGGGGCATCTGTGGGAACGTGTGTGTGGGCTGGCTCTGACACGGGGGGGGGGGGGGGGGCCTCGCCCACACATATCGACCCACTTGTAGACGGGATGTAGGGCAGTGCATTCCACTGCTGCCGTGGGCCCACCGTGCCCCCACACACTCTTGCATAAGGCCGTTCCGCACCTGGGCTGGTCCATTTAGTGGTCATCTCAAACTCTTGCACACATTTAGTTCACACAACCGAAAGCTTCTAATTGTGTCAACACGTACACACGGCTACATGCACACATTTGCATATGTGCGTCATGTTTGTTTGCATGCTGGCCAGTGCTGTTCCAGTTTTGCGTTGTGTATCCGTTGTGGTTCAGCTGTTTAACACCCTCCCCCCCTCCCTCCCTCGGCCCCGCAGGAGCGCCTGCCCCTGGCGGTGGTCGGCAGCAACACGATAATCGAGGTCAACGGGAAGCGTGTGCGGGGACGGCAGTACCCCTGGGGCGTGGCCGAAGGTGAGAGGCCATCGATCGATTCCTAAAGTGGACCAAAGGCTTCTCTTTTTGGCCCAGTCTATATCGCCCGTTGATTTTGCTCCATTTAGCTAAATCCATAGTGCTGTCTGTTTAGCCAACTCTACATTGTTCTGTTATAGCAACTGTTCTACTTAACTGTTTTGCACCCTGTTTGCCAATCCTACGTCTCTGTTTTACCATCTCTACAATTCTCTATTTTGCCCAAAGTCTGTTGATCTGTCAGCCGACCTGTGTGACTGTTTAAAGGCTGTTAAAGCGTCAGGTTCTGCTGGGCTGTTCCCTAGGCCTCAGGCCCCCCTAGTGCTGGGCTGTTCCCTAGGCCTCAGGCCCCCCTAGTGCTGGGCTGTTCCCTAGGCCTCAGGCCCCCCTAGTGCTGGGCTGTTCCCTAGGCCTCAGGCCCCCCTAGTGCTGGGCTGTTCCCTAGGCCTCAGGCCCCCCTAGTGCTGGGCTGTTCCCTCGGCTTCAGGTCCCCCTAGTGCTGAGCTGTTCTCTAGGCTTCAGGGGGTCGCGGGCTGTAGAGGGCTGACACATCTGTCACAGAGACGCCAACCGTTCCAGATGTGAAGGGCTATTACAATTTTTGCTGTGCTCCAGTGAGCTGAATCCGACATGTGAACGCTATTTGTTATCTGATCTGAACTCAATGCTATGCTTGGCGTAGCGCGCGTTCTTGTCTGAGCAGAACCGCCTGCTAAGCACTCGCTACCTCCCTTCCCTCTGCATCATGGCCATAGAACTTCTGTACCTCCAACTACCACATCCACCGTATCACTCAACACGGTACGAAGCAAACAACGAACCACTACGTGAATAATGCAAACATCAAGACGCTGTGATACGTGTTCACACGCTGCCTCTCAGCACACAGGATGTGAGAGTAGATGGTTGGTTTGGCCCAGGAAGCCGCGTCAAGGCCCGATACACGGGCTCAGATTTACACGACCGATATGTATTGAATTAAGGGCACCGCATCAAGGCGTGACTCAGAAGAAACGCTCTGTAACTAATCTAGACCCAGCCACCAGAGCAGCTCTCAGAGGACGGCCTGTTTGGGATTACAGAGGGAGTGGGAGGTGGAGCTGCACCATGATGAGCGCGTGGATGAGCCATAGGGGGCTTCCTAACCACAAGAGGGAGTAACTAAGGAGAACGACTCTGTGGGACTGGCTGTCACCGTGTATCTTTACCTCTGGAAGGTGACGCTCATTTACAAGTAGAACAGGATATTTCTGTGCTACGAAACCCGAGGACGAATGCGATTCAACCCCCTTTTTTTTAAGGATTTAAGGATTGGTTCACACAAAAGCGACTCAACACATGTACTGGTACGAGCCAGCTGTGTGGACAGGAAGCGTAGAGGATTCAGGAGATGTCGAGGAAGTTAGGGTGACCTTTTGATTCTCAACCGTTTCTGCAGATAGTGTGGGCTGTGAGCGTTGTTTACTGGGGACACCCGGCAGTTTGTTCCTCCTCTACGGCACGTAGCCTCCAGCCCTTCCAGGAGTGGGCTAGTACAGCCAATGCAGGGCGGACGAGGGGAAGCGCTGTAACTCATTGAGCTCGTCCTTGTCTAGCTGTCACACCTAGTGGTTGGTGACATCAGTGGCTGAGCAGGACACTCTGCCCCCCAGTGGAAGATCGGTGGTATTGCAGCTGCCTGGGGAACTCTCACCACCAGCATTTTTTCCCGCCCTTGTGGGGAGCGACTATTTCAACACCAAAAACATTGTTTGGCCCCATGACAGCACAAGAGTGGCGCAGGGGTGGGAGAGAGGCCAAGGCGCTCTGAAAGCTATGCAAGCCACAACAGTCTTTGTTTGTGGGGCTTTCTGTGTGGGAGTTCTGTAAACGTGTTGTGTGAGAGGAAGTGACAGAGGCCCTCTGCTGACGGTCTTCTGTACTGCAGCCGTCCAACTGACTCCTGTTTCCTTAATGAGCAACAATTGCCTCGTGTGGGCAGTTTGACTGAACCGAGGTCTACTTGATCAAACGCACGACTACGGACCGGTTGTTGGACGAAGAAATTGGTTTGGCAGAAATGAACAGTGTGAGAATGATAAGGGGTCTCTTTGTAACCCTGCAATTGTTAACCCTAAAAAAAGCATATAATGGGATATTTAAAACGGTGAGGGCGTAAGGTAGGGTGGAATCCAACTGAGGGTGTTCCCGGACCGGGGAAGGACTTCCTGTGAAGGCTTCAGGGGTGAACGGGGAAGAGGGTGGAGACACGGCAGGCAGCACACACACCAGGTCGCTCTTCTATAGGGTCCCTCTTCATTGTCCTGGTTAATGCCAGGGCTCCTCGTCTGGGCCCTCCCGATGCCTGCTCCCCCGGGGCCCCGTGCTGCTCTCTGTGTGAGACCTCCTCTCTGTGTGAGACCTCCTCTAACCCCTCCCCCTCTCTGCCCCTGCCTCAGTGGAGAACGGGGAGCACTGTGACTTCACCATCCTCCGGAACATGCTCATCAGGTACGCCCGCACCTTACAGCCAAAGCATACGCCGCCTTCTGCCAAGGCCTTCCCTCGCTGCCTGGGGACCATGGCGTTCACGTCGGCTCCCGTTAAAGGGGAACCACCGCACAGCACTTGACACAATTCATCGAATGATCTTGATTGGCCGAAATCGGCGGCATGACCAATGAACCAATTGCATAATCAGGGATTCAGCCCTGCGTTTAAGTTGTCAGATTCTCAGCAGCCGCCTGTTTCCAGAACCCACATGCAGGACCTGAAGGACGTGACCAACAACGTCCACTACGAGAACTACCGCAGCCGCAAGCTGGCAGCCGTCACCTACAACGGCGTGGACAACAACAGGAACAAGGGCCAGCTCACCAAGTAGGTCCTCACCGCACACCTCTCCAGAGGAGCGCTGCTCTGGGTCTGGGGGTCAGGGCCACACAGAGACCTCACTCCAGAGGCTCTCAGTCCAGGGGCTCTCAGACCTCATCCTCTCTGCGTTTCTCCACCACTGATGATTGCATGTTGCATTCAGGCACCTGTGATTGCCACCCAAGATGGAATTCCCAAACCAATTTGGGAGGAGATGATTGGTCAGGGATCAGCCAGGGGCCGGTTTCCTACAGAGGCAGGCACAGGAAACTCAAATAAATACATTTTACAGAGGTCCAATTCTCATAGCTGAAAGTTGGCTGAGACCTTCCTGTCAAACTAGACTCTATTATTGTTATTTGGAGACGGATGCCCATAGGACAATGTTTCTATCATTTGAAAGAAAATAGCTGTTTGTTTTCAACCATTGGAAGCTTAAATCAAAGCCCACCATAGCCTCAGTGTCCAAGGCCCTCCACTGTCATGAGAGGTACTTAGTGTTCAATTGTCCACCGCAGCTTAACACACCTTAACAGCACCTTAACACACCTTAACAGCACCTTAACACACCTTAACACACCTTAACAGCACCTTAACAGTACCTTAACACACCTTAACACACCTTAACAATACCAAAGGCTGGAGCACCCGTGTAACTCTATGACCAGCTCCTGCTGACATGCTGAGCTGTCTTCACGCATGGGGCCGTTTGCAGCATGACGAGAGCCTGTGTGTTTTTCTGTTTCTGTTTCTGATCTCTAGAAACCAGACAGATGACGGCATGTAAGTTTGTTTTGGGTTCATGTTTTTATCTTGCTTTCTCTTGGCCGGTTTCCCAGAGCTATGCCCCCTACACCTTCTCCCTGCCCCCCCCCCCCCCTTCCTCTCACGTCCCAACCCGTCTACTCCAAGCCTCTGAAAGAGCTTCTGACCTTCTCAATGAAACATTTGTTCAAATTGAGGAGATGGCTGTTTTTAAATGTGTCGATTTTAAAGGAACTGCATTTCTCTTATTTCTCTGTGCATCCTAGCAGCTATTCTCACCGCCCCGTTGGTGGTCTATCCTCTCCTCCTGAGCCCGCTGGGGTCTTCCACACCTTGTGTCTTTCCTAGACCTGCTCCTGCGGCCTTAGACCTGCCCTAGTGCACAGTGCCTAGTGTCAGAAGCTTAATGCACCTGGTGTTCTGACTCATGTTGAACAGTGGCTCTCCTGGTTCACAAAGTGAAAGTCCTCCCATGTTCCTTTGCTGTCTCTGTATGTGGTGCGTTACTGTGCCACTGGGTCGTTGCTAACCGTCCATTCTGACAAGCAGCTCAGAAACCCAGGGAGGACTTTTAGCTTGTGGTACGGGCTCTTCCCGACGTCGATATGAATGCTCCTCTCTCCTGCGTGTCCCCAGGAGTCCTCTGGCCCAGATGGAGGAGGAGAGGAGGGAGCACGTCTCCAAGATGAAGAAGATGGAGATGGAAATGGAACAGGTGTTCGAGATGAAGGTCAAGGAGAAGATCCAGAAGCTCAAAGACTCCGAGGCTGAGGTGCGCTTGATATACCATCAGTGGGGGGAGGAGGAGGGATTGAATCAATTTTAAATCACTCTAATGCAAACTCTGACTGAGCTGCTGTTGGTATTATTCGAGAGTTGGAAAGAGACTAGAGCAGAACTCGAATGTGCCGTTCTCTCTCTCTTCCTCTCCATGTTGAGGGAGGAAGTCAGTGTTGCACTTCAAGCACCTGTGATTGACAGGCAGGATGGATTCCCTAAACAAATCGAGTCCAATCAGATGTCCTTATTAGTCTGGAATTAACCAGGATTAGTCTCACACAGACGCAGGCGTGCGGTCAACCAGAACAGATCTTTTCAGAACATTTCACTCACTTATAGCGGAGCAAGTATCACTCAAATGATGGCGCTTAACTCCTGCCTACTGCCCCTTTTTAAAACGTGAAGCCCTTTGAGCTGAGCCTGCCGAGCCTCCTGATCACCTGACCTTCTGTTTCGCCACACTGATCAGTTTCCTGAAATGCCCATGTACTCAGGGACTGCGTCGTAATTGAAGGAAATGCAGGCAGACGCTGGCTAAATAGTGTTGACGTTAGCGTGAGTTATCTCAGTCACGCTCAAGTAAGCATGGCATGGAGTCAACTCAGCCCAACAGGATGTGAGCTCTCGTGATCAGGATGCTCTCCAGGCTGCTATTTCATGCATGAAGGTCGCTGTGTCAATAAAGTTATGGATGATCACTAGAAGGTGCTAACGGTTAGCATGCGGTCCCGGTGCAGCTCCAGCGGCGCCACGAGCAGATGAAGAGGAACCTGGAGGCGCAGCACAGGGAGCTGGAGGAGAAGAGGCGCCAGCACGAGGACGAGAAGGCCCAGTGGGAGGCCCAGCAGAGGCAGCTGGAGCAGCAGAAGCTGGAGGCCTCCAGGTAACCCGCTCACAGAGCCACCCTGCACACTGCACTCATTCTGGGGGCTGCTGCCCTCTTAAGGGAGAGGTGATGAATCACCAGGGGCCGTGAGGAGGAATCTTACACTGGACTCGACTTAAACTGGGGTTTGTTATTGTTTGGTCAGCTTTCCTAAGCCTAAACCAAATCAATAGGCTGAATCTCATTTTGATACAACATGAAATTTTCTTCTTTAGATGAGTTCAGACCGGATGTGTTGACACCAGATGTGTTCAGACCGGATGTGTTGACACCAGATGTGTTCAGACCGGATGTGTTGACACCAGATGTGTTCAGACCGGATGTGTTCAGACTCGATTATTTTGAGATAGATTCAACTAGGGATGGGTCAGAATATTAGATTATTCGTCCCGAGGGTCAAAGCCGATTATTTTTTTACATTTGGACCGTTTACCTTTTTTCCCATTAAAATAAACAAAAGTTAACGGACAGAACTAATATTGGTTCTCTAGCACTATTCGTTTTCTTTATTATTCATGTACAGAAATACAATGTACACAATACACAAGCATAAGTAAGGGATAATGCCCGACGAGGTGTCCATGATCAGGGATTAATGGACGACGAGGAGGCCTGCCTCCGTGTCCACGGTTGCCTCCGTGAAGTCCATTAATTCTTGATAATGATCAACTCGGAGGGCATTATCCCGCTTATACCACGGTCACTTGCCAAAGAAAATAAATGAAGACCATTTGTTTATATTTTCATGCGTTTTACAATCCAAATATAACGTTTTTCACAAGCCATGACTTTGTTTCCCTGGTGACGCCTGAGGGTTTGACTAATACCTGGAACAATCATTACCCTCCCATAAGGCTCCTTTGCAACGGAAACGTTGTTCACTCCTCCAGTAAATAGGACAGGCCTAAACTACAAGATGGCAATGGGAGGTATTCTAGTCCGCTCAGCTGTGAGCCATAGAGCTAACGTTATGCATTGTACATCTTTATAATTTGAAATTCGTCCCAGCCTTTATACCACAGATAATCTAGGGTCTATAGCATATAACCGCGTTTTCCATAATTTACCAGCTCTCGTTTTGAAGGCTGATCAGACAATTTGACTGGAACTACTTAGCGGGTAGTTGTTTTTTTGCGTTTAAGAGATTCACATCCCTAGATTCAACATGGCGATGCCATTGCGTGGTCGGGGTGATGGGTGCGGGGTGATGGGTGATAAGTGATGGGTGGGGTTTCCATGGTCAGGGGGTGTTCCTGAACCCTGGTCTTCCTGATCCTTTGCAGGACCTTGGAGAAGAACAAAAAAAAGAAGATATTTTAATTCACGGCGGGACGGCCTCCCGGGTTCCATCACCCTTCCATCGCCCTGTCCAACGACCCCAGCGTCTGACCTGCAGCAGCACGCCACGGAGCGACGAGCCAAAGACAGCGGGCTGGGGGCGGAGCCCAGACCTGCAGACCTCAAAGCCACCCTGCTCCCCTCCTCTCCCTTCAGGATCCAAAGAAACTCTTCGCCAGATATTCAGAGACTGCTGCGAGAGAGTTGTACAATCGTTCTACCGCCTCGGCTCATTAGAGCTGTGTCGTCTGTTTTTTAAATGCCAAATGTCAAAAGACAAAGAGAAAGTTATAGAGCTTTCTTCACTTTATAGCCCACCAGTGACCGCAGTGGACTTCCTACCCTCAGGCATTGTTTTTTAATGTTTTTTTACCTTTTTACCTTTGACTCAGTTACATCGCTATCCTTCTTCCCCAGCCAAGATATTATTCTCTTCCTTGACTTCCATTTAAATTATATAACCTTGGACATCGGTGTTTAACTCCAGGTCCTCTGATGTCTTCATACTTCTGTGCAATCCTTTTTTCTTTCTTTATATACTGTAGCTCTCCAAATGTTAACCCCCTGCTCCGTTTCACAATACCCATCACTGTCCTTCCTGTATCTCCTGATGTGCTGAGTGTAAATAAAGAAGTGGGTCAGAAGCGAGAACGAAGACCAGCGATATCAATCAGCGCTCATGTTTAAACCCTTCTGGGGTGGGTCTTGGAACCCCTGCGCCGAGGCCTGGGTAACCCCTGCCTTGAAGCCTTGGTAACCCTGCGCTGAGGCCTGGGTAACCCCTGCGCTGAGGCCTGGGTAACCCTGTGTTGAGGCCTGGGTAACCCCTGCGCTGAAGCCTGGGTAATCCTGCCTTGAGGCAGGATTACCATGCCGCAATGAAGGCGTGGGAATCCCTGCCTCGTCTTCATCAAACTAGTATTTTCGCTGCTGTCAGTTAACTCCTTTTTATTGAACCGTCTTTTTTGCTAAGTTTTTATTCTACAGTCACAGAAATAAAACTGATGCGGGAGATAAAAAGTTTGACCTATATTCTTGAGTCAAACTTCTAACGCCCAGCAGAGGGCGACATCACACAGCCTTTATCAACAAGGTGACGCTACATTGGATGCGCTTCATTAGTTACGCTAGTTACTTGTGTTATGAACACCCTCCAAAACCATCTCACAATAATGGGTTTGTTGATTCAGGTTATTAATGATAAAAATGGAAGGAAGGAAGTGCGGGGTCAACCTCGAGATGTGGGTCATGGTGTCCCAGAAGAAATGCTCGACGGCTGCCTTCTCGGTAAACGAACGCACCTGCCCAGTAGGCACAGCTTAGGCACCCTCTGAACTTTAAACCGCGGTCTTTCGCAGGTGATAGCACAGCCAGCATTTGTGCAGAGTGCATTATGCCATCATGTTTTTCACTGTAGCGTAATCACCCCCAACCTTTCGCCCACTTCTGGGCTCTTTCAACAGCAGACACAAAAAACGAAATAAATGCATGGAAGGTCACTGAAAGCTTGAAAGCTTTGTCTCTAGCTCTGCTGACACCGAAGGCGGGTTGTGCAAAATATAACATACCGTGTATGGGTGTAGACATAGATTGGCCTGTGTGTGTGTGTGTGTGTGTGTGTGTGTGTGTGTGTGTGTGTGTGTGTGTGTGTGTGTGTGTGTGTGTGTGTGGTCCAAAATTAACAATTAACAGCCAATGATCGATAGATGAAGGTAAAATAATTATATTATTGACACTTTTGCCTGGCTGGTATATTTTTCCAAAATCAAATTGTATTGATATTTAGTGAGCATGTGAGGCCCTGGGTTGAGTTAGTGGTTCTCCTCCTCCCTCTGAGGGGCCCTCGGAGAGGCCCCTCTCCCTCCAGTGTGCTCTGGCCAAACAGAGCCTTTGGACCGGTGCTGCTGGCCTCCTGCCACGGTGCTCAGGACCTCTCCGACTCTCCTCGTCTGATTGGCCTGGCGTGGTGTCTGGTCACCTGAGTCAAGAAGCACCTCAACCAATCGCTTGGAAATGGAGCGGCCCGGCGCCGCCACGGACCACATGGGGAGAGATCTCACGTGGTCCGAGGTAGATCAGGGGAAACCAATCGAATTAGTGCCCTGTTTCTCAGAAACTGTTTACAAAGATGTGCATTGTTGAGTTACTGGCCAGTCGGGTATCCAGGAGCTGAGAGTAACACAAACACGGGGACTTTAGGACAGGGAGGCCGGTGAGTTGGTCCTTTTGTGGTTGAAATACATTGCAGGTCTTAATGAAGGAGACGGACAGTGATGTGAGGTCAGAGGACCAATGTGGACACTGCCCTGTTGTATGTCGACAATGGCAGTTCTGAGGCCGCAGTCCATGAAGCGCTCAGTCAATTATGGGCTGTGTTGTAAAGACCCTTTGGACTCCTTGCTGAGACACAGGCCTGACCTTAGATCCTTTCTCCAGCACATCGGCTGAATGCTAATGAGCAGGGTGCCAAACTCCAGCCCTGTGGCAGAGTGAGTTGGCTGTCCCGCGGTTCAGCCATCCAAGGTGCACCCAGCCACAGTCTGTTCCCTAACCAACCACTGGACTATGTTCAACTCGACCGGCAGCACCCTGTTCAGAGCTTAATGTAATATCAGGGAATGCAAATCTAAAGCTCCTCTGAAGTGTACTTTTGTATGTGAGTGGGGAGTTTATGCCTTCCCTCCCCCTCTCCCTCTGCGTCTCCCTCCCACTCTCTCTCTCCCTCTCTGTCTCCCTCCCACTCTCTCTCTCCCTCTCTGTCTCCCTCCCACTCTCTCTCTCCCTCTCTGTCTCCCTCCCTCTCTCTGTCTCTCTCTCTCTCTCCCTCCCTCTCTTTCTCTGTCTCTCCCTTTCTGTCTCCCTCCCTCTCCCTTTGCGTCTCCCTCCCCCTCTCTGTCTCCCTCCCTCTCCCTCTCCCAGTGAGCCTCATCGTATTGTGGAGCTGGTGACAGTGTGGATGTGCCCTCTCTGTTGGCACATCCACACTCGACATTCATAGAGTAATTGCTCATCTGACAATGACCCCCCCCCCCCTTCTGGTGGTGTTGGAAGCCCTCCAGCAGCACTGGCCGGCTGACAGGGGGCCGACCGTAGCGGTGGGCTGCTGTCAGGGCCTGCTGGGGCTCTCAGTGAAGGAGGTGTTGTAGACAGAGAACTTCATTGATCCCCAAAGGGAAATCAAAGTGTTGCAGCAGCCATTCACACAAATGCAAAGGACGCACATGACTTGGAAAAACACACACAACAAGATAGGTTCAAAGACACAGCACAGAATGACTATATATATAAATACAAAAAGTACTGATATTTATGTGTGGATTAACTTCACAATGTTTATACCGCTCAGAGGAGGAATCTGAGGACCTGCAGGAGGACCTCAATGCTGCAGTGAGGACCTAATGGAGGACTTCATTGATGCAGTGAGTGACCTGCAGGAGGACCTCACTGCAGTGCAGCTGAAGGTTGTTTCCCAAGTGGCTTATGGGGGGTCTGTGGTGTCGTGCATTACGTTGAGCCGCTTGCGCAGCGTCCTTCTCTGAAACAACAGCAGGGGCTCCGGGCCAGCACAGAGCCTGCTGCATCACTGTTCAGCGGCTCTGACGCTGCTGCCTCAACATATGGCTGCATAAAATAACTCCCCCTGCCACAACAGAGTGAACAAGATCTGCAACATCTTCCCACACACACACTAAAGAACCTAACTTTCCTCAAGAAGTAGAGTCTGAATATTTAAAAGGAGGCTGGGAACGTGATTGGGCTAAAGTAGAACCCGCCAATCACCGAGTCCCAGAGGTTGTGGAGTCTCCCTGTGAGATGCTCAGTGTTTGGGTTGAGATTGGGAGGCGTGGAGAGACAGCATGGAGTGGCTGGGACCAGGACCAGGACCTGCTCCCAGCCCCCCTGAGACCCCCACCTCCCCGGTCCAATGCTGCAATCAAGATTCAAATGAGGTTAACCATGTGATTCTCCCTGGGGCCGGAGAGGGTCACCATGCTGGTTCAGGGTACTTTAATGCCACATGGCAGAGGGGATTACAGTCCGCTGTAGAAGGGATTTAACAGCACATTAAACCCGGGATGTTAAAGTGCAGACAAGACAGACAGTCACACGCTGCACATGTTCTCAGTGCTCCTCCTCCTACCATTCCTATTGCTCTGGGGAGGTTTCAGCAAGGCCGGACGGACGGACGGACGGACGGACGGACTGACAGACCGACAGGGTGACTGGCGGGCGGACTGACTGACTGAATGACAGGTTGTCTAATGGACAATCTGACTGACTGCAAAAGGGGGAGAAAATGAATGAACAGGATCATGCTGCAGCGATGTGGCTGGTAAAGGACCTATCAAGTATGCTTCTCACCAGATACTGAGCGCCCATCTCCTAGAATAAATAATCCAACAACATGTTCTTCATCAGTAATCCTACAACATGTTCTTAATCAGTAATCCTACAACATGTGCTTCATCAGTAATCCTACAATATGTTCTTCATCAGTAGTCCTACAACATGTTCTTCATCAGTAATCCTACAACATGTTCTTCATCAGTAATCCTACAACATGTTCTTCATCAATAATCCTACAACATGTTCTTCATCAGTAATCCTACAACATGTTCTTAATCCTACAACATGTTCTCCAATAGTAATCCTACAACATGTTCTTCTTCAGTGATCCTACAACATGTTCTTCATTAGTAATCCTACAACATGTTCTTCATCAGTAATAACATGTTTTTCATCAGTGATTCTATCCTTCATCAGTGATCCCACAACATGTTCTTCATCAGTAATAACATGTTCTTCTTCAGTGAACCTACAACACGTTCTTCATCAGTGATCCTACAACATGTTCTCTATTAGTAATCCTGCAACATGTTCTTCATCAGTAATAACACTGTTCTTCATCAGTGATCCTGCAACATGTTCTTCATCAGTGATCCTACAACATGTTCTTCTTCAATGATCCTGCAACATGTTCTTCATCAGTGATCCTACAACATGTTCTTATTCAATGATCCTACAACATGTTGTTCTTCAATGATCCTACAACATGTTCTTCTTCAATGATCCTACAACATGTTCTTCTTCAATGATCCTACAACATGTTCTTCTTGTGGATCTACTGTGTTGTCCTGTTTTGCTCTCAGGTTCCCCGTCCAGTGGGTGGTTCATTTGGTTCTGAAGTAGGAGGCGTCGTCTTCCCCATCTCAGTCTGCTATGTTCTCTGGTTCATGAAGGAGCAGAGCCATCATGAGTGGAATGGGCCATCCGGTGTTTGTCCTACATGACACCTCTGTGGAAGGGTTCATAAACATGTAGGCTATACTAGAAGATAGCTGTAGATAGTGGTCGAACAGTTGCAGTTGTGGTTTGATGAAAAGGATTAGATTTGAAGAAAAGTTAATGACACAATGTTATATCCTGACTGGAACCTTTCACACTTCAGGGGGAATAGATTATAGTCGGAACTGTATAGGCTATGCATAAAAAAAGTATCCCACCAATTTAAAGGATATCATTGAGTCCGACTCGTTGTGTCAGCGGCAGCCTATGAACGTGCTGATGAGAAGGCTTTCAGGCGGACGGTTGTTTCATTATGAGGTTTATAGCGCTCACTTAAATTCAGGGGGAAGATTCGTTCAAATGAACAGCGGTTCCTGTTTGTGAGCGGAAATTAACGAAGAACAACCATGAGGCTGCGGGTAATTAGGCAGGCTGTGGGCTGCAGGCTGCAGTGGTTCCAGCGGTCCTCTGTGCACGCAGCACGCAGCATGACAGCCAGACAAGCAAGGAGGACATGGGATGACGTTGCAGGATAATCGTTTCTAAACGTTGCCACACACCGCAGGACACGCCCCCTCTGCCTCCAACTACTAGACCGTCCGCGAGGAGCGGTGGTGCAGCAGCAGTCATTTGTGTGGTGGTGGACACGGTGGACGTTGGAAAACAGCGCACACGCTTTCCTTCGCGTCGTTTCGTATCTGATTGCCCGGGACAGGGAAGGCTGTGTGGATTATGCGCCACGCGGGGCAGCAGGACTGGTTGTTGGGTTTCTGCTCATCTTTGGACTACGACGCTACGGTCTGAAAAGAGACCTCAACCTCCACCTCCACCTGCGTGTGGAGTCGTGCCTGACGGAGGAATGCAGACTACATAGCAGGAGAGGAGACGACCTACTACCACCGAGTACCTCTCCACCCCACATGCGACCCCAGGTCGGTGTGCAGCGGTCTGGAGTGTCGAGACCCGGTCTGGGGACCTGATCCTCCCGGACCATGGGGGGGAACCTAGGCTGCCACAGGTCCATCCCGAGGGACCCCACGGACTTCAGCTACGGCAGCAAGCGCAAATTCAGCGCCGCGTGTAACTTTGGCAACATTATGGTGAACCAGGAGCGGCTGAACATCAACACGGCCACGGAGGAAGAGCTCATGACCCTGCCCGGGGTCAACCGCCCCGTGGCGCGGAGCATCGTGGAGTACCGGGACTGTATCGGGGGCTTCAAGAAGGTGGAGGACCTAGCGCTTGTGAGTGGGATCGGCGCCACCAAACTGGAGATTATTAAAGTGGAGATCTGCGTGTCGAGTAGGACCAGTTCGTCGCAGCACTCCCCGTCCTCCCTGCGGAGAGACCCGGAGCATATGTCCTCCTGCAGCGGCATGAACATCAACACCGCCACCCCGCCGCAGCTCATGAGCATCCGCGGCATCACGGAGAAAATCGCCCGGAACATTGTCGCCTATCGGACCCAACACGGCCCGTTCAAGAGCATCGAGGACCTGGTTCGGGTCGAGCACATAAACTGCTCCCTACTGGACAAGATCCGTTTCCAGGTGTTTGTGGAGCGCTCAAGAACTCCGTCCACCAATACCAACGGCGGGCTGACCTACACGGGTCGGTCCCATCCGAGCCCGACCTCGTTCAGCCTCCGGAGCGACGACCTCGACCTCCCGCCGGGAGGACCCACGCAGATGGTGTCCCTGCGGCCGCGCGTGGAGCCGGCCCCGGGCCCGCGGGACGGCCGGGCCGCGGTGCGCCTGGCCACCTGGGACCTTCAGCGCTGCTCCAGTGAAAAGGCCAACAACCCTGGCGTCAAAGAGGTCGTGTGTATGACCCTACTAGAGAACGAGTGAGTACAACTAACGTGAGGGTTTGCGCTTAACATGTTGTGTCTTCTTGGGACACGTTGTTTCCTGTGTGTAAACACGTTGGTGTCAGGGGATTTCATGTACGATAACTAAACCGGCTAGGCAACGCAAACTAACATTCTGAGCCAAACTGAACACAGAGCCCCAGACCTGCATGTCTACCCTGGGTCTGGACCCCCAGACCTGCATGTTGGTCTAGACCCCCCCAGGCCTGCATGTCTCCCCTGGATCTAGACCCCCCAAGATATGTCTCCAGCCCATCTCCAGTGAGTGCAGCCGTTTGACTTCCAGGCGTCCGGCCCAGCCGGACGCCTGGTTGCGTGGAGGCGTGTGTGTTTGCACAGCACTAGCTTACGATCAATCACAAGATCCCATGATGGTTGTGTTGAGAGAGGGAGACGTTCTACACGGACACGCCCACTCGTCTGCAGGCTGTCGGAGGAAGCCCAGATCCGTGCTGGCGGTGTGAGGCAGCGGGGTTATTACAGGTTATCAGCTCAGACTGGGTCCACTCATGACAATGCAAAACAAACACACAGCCTGCGGACTGTAATGGGTTCACATGCTGAGGGCTCTAGAGCGCTGGTGGTGCAGGGTTTGGCCCTTCTGATCTGGTGACTGAACTCTGTGTTTTGTTTCAACGGGACAGAACTCTTCTCTCGTTCTGTAATTGCTTCTTTCAAGATTTGTTTTACATGGACCATCTGAGCCATGCCCGGTCAAATGTCGACAGTTCTTTTTGTTTCAGAGGTCGCACCAATGTATATAATATAATATAAATAAAATCTTGTTGTGGCTGTACTTGATAGAACTATTTATTTCCCAGCTGACCGTAAGCAAAGTAATTTGTTTTGCCACATTACAAGGATTTCGTTTTTAACTTCAACATCTGTCTCTAATTAACCCTTGACCCCTGAGAACCTTCTCTGGGAGACAGACGTGTGTGTGTATCTGTCCACTCCTAGAGCTAAAGGTCGTGTAAAGGTTCTGACCTAGGGTAGATCACCACCAGCACAAAGGACGGATGTCCCCTTCCTCGGCCAGAGCGAGAACACTCATAAAACAAACACAGAGAGATGGAAGGTCTGGTCACACTTCAGTGCTCTCAGAGGGCAGGGTTTGAGTTAACGTAATCACAGAGGGAGAGAGTGAGGAGGCCTCTGCTCCTCCAATCACTCAGTCGTTGATGGCCGCTCACAAAGCTCTCTATCAGTCTCTTAATGTGATCATCACCTGCAGCATCAACACGCCTGTCTCTGAATACAGTGGGCACGCACGCACATGCGCCCATACTTAATGGTTTAAAGTGTTAAAAATCAAAAAAGTAGAAGCCCCTATTCAATTACTCCATTTGAGTATTGCAATATAATATTTCAAATGTCTATATTATCAGCAAATTTGTCAAGCTTTACACGAAACAAAGATTTAATAACAAAAGGCTGCTTTACAGACGGACAGACAGACAGACACTATTGCTGTCCTTGGTTAGATCCTCAAACGTTCCAGGAGCACAGAGGTCAAAGCCTTTGTTTAGAAGCATCTTCTTGAGCTGCAGCATTGGACAATGAAAACTGTACACCTTCAGTGGGAACATTGTTCAAACCCATTGGTGTCAGGGGTCACTTGTCACAGCACGCACATTACCTGGTACCAATCAATACCCTGTCCCTGCTGGTGTCTTGACCAGGACTTCCTGGTCTGGGACAAGGCCTTCTGTCAACAGGAGATTTTAGCAATGCTTCGGGCAACAGCAACATCGCCTTAAAACCATGAGCTAAAGGAACCAATGACCTGCAGGGGGAGGAGCTACTGGCCTGTAGGGGGAGGAGCTACGGACCCCCACACAGAAGTTGAACAGGATGTAGAACTGTTGGAGCGTTTACATGGATGTGCTCGGTTAAAGCGTTTAGAAGTTCAGTAAAGGATTTATAAATGAGTCATTACATTTATTAACCAACATCATTACAAGTTTTCATATCGGCGCATATCGGCAAACCTATACGCTGATAAGCTATACTGTATCTGTGATGGACCAATAGTGGACCACCAATAAATCGCTATGACTCTAATCTCATTCACAATGTTGCAGTAGAAAAAAAAATCTTTAACCAGACTGATAATCAGACAGATCAAGTTCCTCTTAAATCTTAACCCAAAACTAAACTGTGAGGAGACTGGTTTAATCGGTGCCCTAGGAGTTCTAAGTAATCAGTAATTATGATTTGGCTGGTTTGCTAAGACCAGGTTAATGGTTGACATTGCCTCTGATATAGATGTGACGGATGTCAATCAGCCAAGATTGGTGTTCCAACAGTCTGGTGTCGGCGTTCCGATCGGGCAGTGGGCTAGCCAGCGAGACCCCTTATACTAGCACCTCCCATAGACACACAGTGTATGTATACATGTATCCTCCATACGTTTAGATATATCTGTCCCTAGACCACTGCAGGGCCCGTTGGAACGCGGGTCCTCTGACATTGGAGCCGCTGAAGGACGTGTACGTGTGAGCCCTGGAAGGCGAGCCTGCTTCATAACTCCAGTTCACAGCTCCGGGGGCTGTTGCTAAAATAAGTGACTTGACATTAATTCATAAATGTTGGATGTGTGCTGGTGTTACCGTTCCTGTCACCTTGAAGCCTCAGACTTCCCTCGTTAGTTTCTGGGAGCTTGACTCTGTCATTAACTCATGAATGTTGGATGTGTTCTGGGGTTACCGTCCCTCCACCTTGAAGCCACTTCTTCATACTTCACTCTATGGTTTCTAGGCGTCTGAATGTGTGGTGGTCGGTCCCACCGTGAGCGGTTGCTGGTTGAGATCTCAGTGAACGACTGCGTGGGGGGGGGGGGAGACTCTGTGGAAATAAGAGCCCAAAGAACGGGTCTCAAGTGCAGCTATACCCCCGGGTCCCCCATCCATGACCACCTGCTGACCGGACGAGTGGCAGGAGAGAAGAGGAGGGTAGTTAACTAGGACTTGTAAGTAAAACGCTGTAACAGCTCTTCAGTATTCAGGGACCTCATGCTAACCCTAGCATGGCAGGTTAGTTTGCTGTGGGGGTGGTTTTGTTGAGTGAAAGGCCGGGGTAGGGAGGGCTGCTTTAAGACCAGGTCTGCTCAGGTCAGGGTAGTGGCTCAGTGATTTGTAACCTCGCAGTCTGATGAAAACAAATGGACACATTTCACCCTGCGTTACTGTTGTAATCCCCTCGTTATGCAAGCGACAACTCCCAACACCAGTACTGATGCCATCAATGCAGATTAATCTGAACATGAGACCCAACCCTCTCACCCAACTCTCACCCCTCTAATCCCCTGTCTGCCCCCGCCCGGTCACCCGGTCCCTGGCCACGCCCGGTCCCTGGCCACGCCCTGTCCGGTTCCCTCCAGTCCGCTCAGCTCCTCTCTGGAGCCGCTGAGCCGCGTTATGCAACACCTTCCAGAGATACGGATCACGTAAGGCAGTCTGATCCCGGAGTTGTAAATAGCCCGGTGTGGGAGATCCTGTTTTCAGAACACACAGGCTCCGGAGCCCCAGGCCTGGGACCGCCCTTCCTACTGCCCGGGGTCAACCACAGAAAGGGGCCCTCCCATTGGGTGATTAGCCGTCTCGAAGGGCGTCGAGGCCTCTGGTCCTGCTAAACATGTCCAGCGTCTCCCAGAGGGGACGTTTGGAGCCCGGAGAGGGAAACAGACAAAGGAGTTAATCTGGGCCCTATGGGGCCTTATGGGGCCCGCTGGACAGAAGCTCGGGTACAAACAAATGCAAACACCTCCAACTACGTGTGTGTGTGTGTGTGTGTGTGTGTGTGTGTGTGTGTGTGTGTGTGTGTGTGTGTGTGTGTGTGTGTGTGTGTGTGTGTGTGTGTGTGTGTGTGTGTGTGTGTGTGTGTGTGTGTGTGTGTGTGTGTGTGTGTGTTGCAGCAGCAGCCTTGTTTGCCCTGATCCAGACTGTGAAATGAGCGCTGGGGGCAGGCAGGTTGCTGTGAGCTGGTGCAGCACAGCGTGACCTTGGCGGGGCGATGTCCTCCTCCTCCTCCTCCTCCTCCTCTGTCTCTCGGCTTGTCTCTGCTGCTGTCTCGCCATCCCTGCATATCTCCCTCTCCCCTGTTGTCTGTGTGGCTGTACTTCTCTCTTTCACTCTCTCCCACTTCATCAGAGGCGGGTTTGGCTACCAAAGCGCGGGTGTTGCTGGGTGGCTACGGGGCGTTGGGGGGCATGCTTTGTGCATATCAACTACCTGGTGGTCATGGACCTAGAGATATTCTACAGAGGCAGCAGAACTGGCAGCGGCTAGTGCCTGGATGGCACTCTGAGTGCCAGGGACTCACACACACACACACACACACACACACACACACACACACACACACACACACACACACACACACACACACACACACACACACACACAGACACTCTAACTCAGTGTCCACGCACAATAAACTGCTGCTCAACCGGAATTTTCCACATGAACGCCTTCTTTACCCGCCTCCCCCCGCTCTGCTCCTAACTCCTGTGTCAGCACCGGGCCCCCAGGCTCCTGCCCTAGGGCCCCCAGGCTCCTACCCTAGGGCCCCCAGGCTCCTGCCCCAAGGCTCCTACCCTAGGGCCCCCAGGCTCCTGCCCTAGGGCCCCCAGGCTTCTGCCCCAAGGCTCCTACCCTAGGGCCCCCAGGTTTCTGCCCCAAGGCTCCTACCCTAGGGCCCCCAGGCTCCTGCCCTAGGGCCCCCAGGCTCCTGCCCTAGGGCCCCCAGGCTCCTGCCGTCGGGGGGCCCCCAGGCTCCTGCCCTCGGGGGGGGGTGGGGGGGCCCAGACTCCTGCCCCAAGGCTCCTGCCGTCGAGGGGCCCCCAGGCCCCCGTCCATCCATAGGTCTGCCTCTCCTGAGAAAATAAACCGTTGTATCTGAGAAAGACTATTTTGAAGCCCAAGAGGTTGGAGACGTCCTACCAAGCAGGACCAGCCGATGGGGTGTGACCCCATGGCCACCCCTACTGGACTACCCGCCCTTCCTCCATGGGATGATGAGCATTACTCATGGATGTTTAGTTATGATGGAGCTTTATCAAAGAGGGAGTCGGTTCAGCTGCTCTTCATACTAACCTGCGTCAGGGTTTTTCTGGCACATATCCCCCGAAGTCCAGATCCCAACAGGATTGTGTGTTTGTGTTCCCGCGGGCCAGATACAGAAACACAGATCAATGTTCATCATAGAGTTTATTAGTATTTATAACTTCCTATTCACGGCTTCATGGAGCTCCTCCCTCGCTTGCTGCGTCGCTGGATCGTTCCCGTGACGATGATGACCTTTGGCCTCTACTACTTCACAACCATGCAATCCATGTTCGCTATTGCCAAAGCAAACGTTGAAGAGGCTGTAATACTCACTCACCGAGGAAGACGGATGAATACCGCAGACAGCAGGGTTGTTTTTGTGTGTACGTGTGTCTTAAGATTTTTTCAAAATGTTTTTAAGCTACACCAACTCTACATAATCGCAGATGACAAACCTCCTTAACCTCCAGCCCTCTTCTGATCAGGCAGCCCGCTGGCCCCTTCTCTCCTCAACATCAAGGTGCTGCTGGGTGACCGTAACCATGGTGATCTGTCAGTGACCGCCTTTGTAACACTCTTCTCTCTCTCTCCTCAGCATCAAGGTGCTGGATGACCGTTACTATGGAGATCCGTCAGTGACTGCCTGTGTAACACTCTTCTCTCTCTCTCTCCTCAGCATCAAGGTGCTGGATGACCGTTACCATGGAGATCCGTCAGTGACTGCCTGTGTAACACTCTTCTCTCTCTCTCTCCTCAGCATCAAGGTGCTGGCGGTGCAGGACCTGCTGGACCGCGAGGCGCTGGACAAGGTAACTCAAACACTTCAGGACCCAGAAGGAGTCCCGGGCTACACACTGGGAAGAGATCAGTCACACCGAACCATGTTGGGATACAAATTTGGAGTTATGATCATGTAATTTATTGATGGGATATCGTAAGTAACATTAACTGCCCGCTATCATGACCTACTGCGTTAAAAGTAAGCATTTGAAGCGTTTAAATCCCACTAACCACTTTAATATCGCACACATTTCTGCGCATCTGAACCAATTTCCGAGGGGGGGGGCGTTTGTGGTTGTGTGCTGGGAGCTTGGAGAGCTGTAGCTGGGGCTGGATCTAGAGCAACACTGGCCTGGAACTGGGTCATCTGGAGGGTGTCCCACATACAGGGACCTCCATGGTGAAGGGGGGGGATGTCCCAGATACAGGGACCTCAACGGTCCGGTGAAGGGGAGGTGTCCCACATACAGGGACCTGCATGAGGCTGGGGTTGTCCCACATACAGCCGGTTCCCTTCAGGGTGCCCCCCTGCTCCCCTTCTGTCTTTGCATCAAACCCTTTCTTCTTTGGGTCTTTATAAGTAAGGCAAAACAATATCTGCACTCAAATCTGCAATGCATGTGTTAATATGTGTTTTGCACACATAAACTTAATATTTCTTTGCAATACAAATTCCTATAAATATGAATCATTTAAATATAGCCTTTGTTAAAAGGTTGTTTTCTTTTGTATTACCCACAGTGCTTTGCTCTTTAAACTATTACATTTAAATGAACACATTGTCAATGCAAAACTCTGACGGATAAAGATCAGCAGCAAACAGAACGACAGAACACATGTGAGTTATGTAAGCATAATCAAGTGATGACAGCCTATCATTTGCCTTCTTTATGACTGTAGATTGGAGTGTGACTGCTCAACAGTGGGATAATGTTCTCTGTGTATCAGACTATAGGCAAGGCCTGCTTCTGCCATCATGATGAACCTTTCTCTTGTGGACGTTTGTGCTATCACTAAATCACGAGTGACAGGGGCCCATTTGCGTTAGCAGTCTCTTCTTACAGTGTTTGTCAATGTATCAGCTGAACCCTCAGAGGCTAATCTATGCTAAAAATATTCCTTCAAGATGTCTGCCCGCGGTAGGCTGTCTCTACACACGTGTGTGTGTGTGTGTGTGTGTGTGTGTGTGTGTGTGTGTGTGTGTGTGTGTGTGTGTGTGTGTGTGTGTGTGTGTGTGTGTGTGTGTGTGTGTGTGTGTGTGTGTGTGTGTGTGTGTGTGTGTGTGTGTGTGTGTGTGTGTTTGGCGGATACACAAGGGCAAACTTCCTCGCCCACACACGCACTCCTACACATGCACTCTGTTTCTGCATGCTTCTGCTAACACACACACACACACACACACACACACACACACACACACACACACACACACACACACACACACACACACACACACACACACACACACACACACACACACACACACACACACACACACACACACACACACACACACACACAAATTCTTTCTTCTAGAGTGCTGGTACGCACTTCATCTGCATAGTTCTGTGGCGGTGGCCGCCCGCATCAGCAGCCAAGCTCCTAGAGCACCCGTCATTGGTGCTATAGCATGTTAGCTCCTAGAGGACCCGTCATTGGTGCTATAGCATGTTAGCTCCTAGAGGACCCGTCATTGGTGCTATAGCATGTTAGCTCCTAGAGGACCTGTCATTGATGCTATGCATGTTAGCTCCTAGAGGACCTGTCATTGGTGCTATAGCATGTTAGCTCCTAGAGGACCTGTCATTGGTGCTATGCATGTTAGCTACTTAAGGACCTGTCATTACTGCTATACATGTTAGCTCCTCAGTGCACCTGTCATTGGTGCAATAGCATGTTAGCTCCTAGAGGACCTGCCATGCATGTTAGCTACTCACATTACAGACGTGGCTGAGCTGTACGACCTGACCTCGCTGAAGGGCTCAGATAGCCGTCGTGCCATCGCCTCTGAAGGGGAGGGGGTCCGACACCGGGTCCTCTTGTGCCCCCTCCCTCCTGAGGAGCTGCTTCAGGGCTCGTTGGCAGCTTCCTAACGGTGTCATTAGTGTTCTTGGGGTTGTGTGGCGGGGGGACGGGAGGGAGAGGAGCGTGGGACAGGTGTCACTCAGGTGGGGGTGGTTTGTGATGAGAGGGAACCCTGCAGGGGGGTTTGTGTGTGACCCCTCCCTGGCCCAGTGTACCCAGCAGCAGTGGGGGTCTCCCAGTGTGTGACCCCTCCCTGGCCCAGTGTACCCAGCAGCAGTGGGGGTCCCCCAGTGTGTGACTCCTCCCCTTCCAGTGTACCCAGCAGCAGTGGGGGTCCCCCAGTGTGTGACTCCTCCCCTTCCAGTGTACCCAGCAGCAGTGGGGGTCTCCCAGTGTGTGACTCCTCCCCTTCCAGTGTACCCAGCAGCAGTGGGGGTCTCCCAGTGTGTGACTCCTCCCCTCCCAGTGTACCCAGCAGCAGTGGGGGTCTCCCAGTGTGTGACTCCTCCCCTCCCAGTGTACCCAGCAGCAGTGGGGGTCGCCCAGTGTGTGACTCCTCCCCTCCCAGTGTACCCAGCAGCAGTGGGGGTCTCCCAGTGTGTGACTCCTCCCCTCCCAGTGTACCCAGCAGCAGTGGGGGTCTCCCAGTGTGTGACTCCTCCCCTCCCAGTGTACCCAGCAGCAGTGGGGGTCTCCCAGTGTGTGACTCCTCCCCTCCCAGTGTACCCAGCAGCAGTGGGGGTCTCCCAGTGTGTGACTCCTCCCCTCCCAGTGTACCCAGCAGCAGTGGGGTTCTCCAAGTGTGTGACTCCTCCCCTCCCAGTGTACCCAGCAGCAGTGGGGGTCATCTGAGGACACTCACTTCACCGCTCGGTCTCCCCGCGCCCCGGCCTGTCTCTGGTCACTGGTTTGACCCGTGTTGAACCGAGACGCTGCCGTCAGCCCATTCTGAGTCATAGCTTTTAATATTTTGCCCTTACAGCAAATGTGGTCAAAAGCTGATGAGCTGCGTGTTTCTGGGTTCCTCTTTGAACATTACTACCCAGGGTTCGCTGAACTCTTGAGTACTGACGCCACCTTTCTTCAAACATATCGGACCTCTGATCCATGATGGGGGGCTTTGGTGCCTCGTCAGACTGCCCTCCTTCAACGCCTGACTGATCGGGAACCTTCGGCTTCTGAACTCTCCTCAACTCTGTCACTCTTCCTTCCTCTTTATTTGTATGCTATTAATGGGACGTGATTGTTATCTGTTTATTGGTTTGATTTTACTTGTATTTTTGAGTTTTAAGAAAACGAAAGGGTTGAGTCTTTAGAAAGCAGACGTGTGGTGAGGGTCAGTGGCTTTTTGGCTAAAAGTGGCATAAAGTTAAAAGCATCAGCACCACTAACCAGACGTGTAGCCGCATGGGTATTTTCTGAAGAAGACATGTTTGGTCATGTGCACAATATTCCATGAGCGTGCTGACATGTTTATGGAATATGTCAAAGCTAATAAGCAAGCACGCCAAGTTTCAAGTCCCTAGGCCGCTTTGAAGCGGACTGGTGACTGATCACACAATGGGGAAGACTGTTTGTTTGATTGCGAGTTATGACGCCCCCGGTCGCCTAAGAGGTGCTTCACTTTTTTAATTTGCAGACCACATTTTTGCATAAATCCGAGAAACTGCTAGAAACGACTTCATGGGTTTGCTAACGCTGCTCCCTCTGTCTCTCCTCTAGTTCTGCGTGGAGCTGAACCAGGGCACGCTCGCCAGCGTGCGCCAGTGGAAGGGCCCGCGGGGGCTGTGGAAGTGTGCCGTGTCTGAGAAGCCCACCGCTCAATCCAGCAAGGTATTGTGAAACCCCCCCCCACTCAGTCCCGAAAGGTATTCTAGATCCCCCTAGGTCAATCCAGAGAGGTATTCCAGAAAACAGACCGATCATTCCGGCTAGGTATTCTAGAAAAAACCCTGTTAATCCAGCAAGGTGTTATAGAACCCCCTGCTCGATCCAGCAAGGTATTCCGGAACCCCCCCAGTCAATCCCGCAAGGTACTCTAGAAAACCGACCGGTCGATCCAGCTAGGTGTTCTGGAGCAGCCATGATGGAGGGAGCCTGCAGACAGATGTTCCTCACCGCCCTTTGCCCTGTGGAGGCTTTCCGTTCTGAGAACAGGAAGTCAAAGCAGGACTTGTTTACTCTTGTTGCTAAGCTGCTGAGATTGAGTCATCTCCCCTATTGAGACAGGAAGCGATTACCGTTTCAGAAACGCACCATAACTCTTCATGCTGCGTGTGCGAGGTGGTCTGCTGACATATGGATGCACTGACGCCGATCGATGCTATGAGGCACCGGCCTGAGAACAGATCAAAAGATTCGGTTGCGTCATTGAAAATATCCACCACCAGTTCTCCATCTGCTTGTTCTTCAACTTCGGGAATTGGTATTGGCAGCTAAAAAGTAGAATTGGTGAAATCCATTTAAAGTGGATTTTGCCATCTGTATCAAACTCTTAATCCCCCGCAGCAGAAAAAGAAAGATGTTAAACAACAAGCCAGCTTTATCTCCAGCGAAGTGCCCTCGTAGGAGGCCCTCCTCCTCCGATATAGAACATCATTACGGTGAACTAGGCCATCTGGCGCCTGGGCAGCGCTGCCACTCCGGCTGTCCTCACCCAACGCGCGGTCACCTCTAAGACCCTGTGGCTCAGCTCAGCTCCTACTGCACAGATACCCCAGCTCCTACTGCCCACTGTTACCCCAGCTCCTACTGCCCACTGATACCCCAGCTCCTACTGCACTGATACCCCAGCTCCTCCTACTGCCCACTGATACCCCAGCTCCTACTGCCCACTGTTTACCCCAGCTCCTACTGCCCACAGATACCCCAGCTCCTACTGCACAGATACCCCAGCTCCTACTGCCCACTGATACCCCAGCTCCTACTGCCCACTGATACCCCAGCTCCTACTGCCCACTGATACCCCAGCTCCTACTGCCCACTGTTACCCCAGCTCCTACTGACCACTGATACCCCAGCTCCTACTGACCACTGATACCCCAGCTCCTACTGCCCACAGATACCCCAGCTCCTACTGCCCACAGATACCCCAGCTCCTACTGCACTGTTACCCCAGCTCCTACTGCCCACTGTTACCCCAGCTCCTACTACACTGATACCCCAGCTCCTACTGCCCACTGATACCCCAGCTCCTACTGCCCACTGTTACCCCAGCTCCTACTACACTGATACCCCAGCTCCTACTACACAGATACCCCAGCTCCTACTACACAGATACCCCAGCTCCTACTGCACAGATACCCCAGCTCCTACTACACTGATACCCCAGCTCCTACTACACAGATACCCCAGCTCCTACTACACTGATACCCCAGCTCCTACTACACTGATACCCCAGCTCCTACTACACTGATACCCCAGCTCCTACTACACAGATACCCCAGCTCTCTTAGACTTGGAGGATCAACCGCTACAAAGGGCAACGATACAATGGATGAAGTATACATAAAGTGGTGGTCAAGTGGATCAGGAAACATCATAAGATAGCACAGAGGGATATGTCCACTGCACACCAATCTTATCACAAGGAGTGCCCAACAGTGAAATAATATACATCTCAGACAGCTAATAAACGTAGTCTTGGGTTGTGCGTCTGAATCCCCCCCGTCCCCCCGTCACTGAGGAAGTACAATGTACACAAAACATAGTCTGAGAGCGTCATTCAGCTTGCTCTGTGCGCCATAATGTGAGTCACTGCGTTGCCCACGTGAGGATGCATTAATTTTTGACAGCCGGCAGTGAAAATAGACTTCACCCACTCCTTCTCCAGCGTGAAGCCGGAACAGGGAAGTGAAACTAAAGTAGATTATATTGGATTTCATGGATCATTATTTTCATTTTTACCTTGATAGCTCTTAATAAATTAATAATTAATTGGAAGTAAATTGTACCACTCCTAGTGGAGCTGAACCTCCAGATGGTATGTGTGGTGTGTAGTTGCTCTTCCTGCCCTTTTCCTTAAAATCGTATGTAAATCTATAATTTACAACATATATCTTAATAAAAGGTTAAGTTAATCAGCGTCACAATAATAACATTTTGTATATCAATAGTTTTTGATGAACCCAAAAGATCAGCTGTTATGTTGAAGATGAGACCTTTTATAAACCCTTCATTTCTCTGTTTTCAGGGGAGCAGCTACTCTGGTTTTCTCTGGGAGAGCTCCTCTGGTATCGACCTGAAAGATGCTGCCGTCCTGGGAACCTCTGTTGGCAACGGCAACGGCACCCACGCGCTCCCGTTCCTGGCCCACTTCCTGGTTAGTATTCCGGCCGCTGCTGGTTTTGTTGGGTTGTCTGCGTGTGTTGTCGTCGTGTGTGAGGATGGTCAGCCCGTCTGAGATGAGATGTGTTTGTAGGCTGTAGTGAGGATTCAGGATCATTTGGGTGTCAGAGTGAAATCGCTCTGAGGGAATATCAGTTCTGGTTGCCTGCACTTGCCTCTGTTTATATACCGCCCCCGGCTCATTTCTGTCCTATATGGGCATCTCTTCCATGGTTGTTTCAGGGGTTTCATCTTGCCTGTCATCACATTTGCACACACAGTGGGAGTGGGTGTTTCTTTTCCGGTTATTACATAATCTTGCTATCATGTGATCTCATTCTTTAAGTCTCTCGGATCACCTGTTACCTTTCCCCCCATTGCCCCAACAACGGACCCAACTGACCCACACTCCCTGTCCTCCTAGATCGGCTCGTCTGAGCTGGCGCTGGTGAATTTCCAGGCGACCCCCCCCGCGGGCGGGGAGCCCGGCGGCCGGAGCCTGCCCTCTGATGACTCCAAGGCCTGGTCGCTGTCGGCCAGCCTGCAGGAGGCGCTCCGAGGTCAGTCCGCAGCCCTGCGTCATCGGCCTCACGCCGCGCTGAGACCTGCTTCCTCAGCACACACGCTTCTGTAAAACTAAACCACATCCATCCTTCCTTCTTAACGGAGGGGTTTGGAAACTCGCGTGACGTCTTTTTTTTAACATGGGAGAAAGAAACGATAGAAAACATGCTGGATAACCCTGGGTTTATGTGTGTGTGTGTGTGTGTGTGTGTGTGTGTGAGAGACGGGGAGAAGGACCTGCTGGTGGTAGTGGTTGTGGTTGTGGAGGTGATGATGGGTTTGGGGACCCAGTGACTGTAGTTTTGCTGAATAAGTGGTATTAAAGTGTGTGTCTGTGTGTGAAGGGGAGAAGAACCTGCTGCTCCTGGGGGGCTTCGGCGCCTCGCCGCAGGGCTGCGAGCCGGACGCCCTGCGCAGGGAGAAGCTGTGTGCCCTGGTGCCGTCGGGCCAGTTCACCGACATCAGCACCAGCTGCCCCCAGGGCTCCCGCTGCCTGGACAACATCTGGGTCAGCCGCTCGCTCAAGAAGATCCACTCAGGTAAGGGAGGTGACTGACTGACTGACTGACTGACTGACTGACTGACTGACTGACTGACTGACTGACTGACTGACTGACACCTTGATACAGGTCTAGCTTTAGACCTGTTCTCGTGCTGATGAGAGAGTTGTGTTGATGTGCTCCCTGCTGCCCCTGCAGGCCGCTGCCTGGTGGTGCGGGAGGGCCTGACCAACCCCTGGATCCCGGACGGCTGGGCCTGGGGCGGCGTGGCGTCCGGACACTGCCCCGTGCTGGCAGAGTTCTTCGTGGACGTGGCGCCCAAGGAGGCGCTGGGCAGGACCAGGCTGCCGGGGTTGGACCGGGGGGGGGACGCCGCCCCCAAACACGAACGGTGACCCCCCCAAGGTGGAGGGGGGCGGAGTCAGACCGCCGCCCCGGAGCAGAACCACATATCACAGACGGTCCCAGCAGACCACCCTGGTCTGGGATCACACGGGTTTTCCTGCTCAATGTGACAAGTGCCAAGATTGCCTTTATTTTGAGCTTGCCTTTTATCGATGTACATTATTAGTATTATTAGTATTGTTATTTTTATCCTAGGATAGGACGCCATGACACGGAAATATGCAGATCACATTTTACAGGTTTCAATTCTTCTTCTTAAAATGACTGTGCCAATCATTTTTGTAAATATGAAATAAAAATTATATAAGATATATATATATAAAATAGATTTAGCCTCTTTGTGTTTGAGAGCCTGTTTAATAGTGTGTGTGCGTGGGTATGTATTTGTTAGAGCAGACAATAGCTGCTCTCACTCAGTGAGCATCAGGGGGCAGAGATGGTTTCATGGGGGAGGGCTGCGTTGTGCACATATCTGCTGGCTAGTCCTCACACTCAAACACAGTCCCTCAGCGATGGAGCATCCTGTTGAACACATGTTCTTCGCTAGAGAAGCACCGTCAACAAGAGGAGGGCAGCCTTGGTCTTGCCTGAGATGGAGCAGCAAGCAGTCCCCGTGTAGCTGTTATTCGTCGAAGACAACGAGGCAAACTAGCTGGTGATGCACTCACATTCACGACACTATCTTACATAATGCATCTTTTGTCCTGCATCTCAGGCTACAGCGGTAATTTATTCTGAATAATTGATTTAGTGTCTTTTAACGAGGTCTGTTGAGCAATGTGCTTCCTGCGCAGGGGTCTCATTTATAACCGTTGCGTACGCACAAAACGGGCCTGAAAGTTGCGTACGTGACTTTTCACGCCAAGGTTGTGATCTATAAAAAACCAACTTGACGGGAAAATGTGCGCAGCCCTAAGCAAACTCTGATGCGTACGCATGGTTTGGAGGAAAAGGAGAATTGGCGACACAGACGGTGTGGTGGTGAACTGAAGTCAGACCGAAGAATTGCAGAGTGAGAAGAACGATTATGTTTTATCATCGCCCTTCATAAATTTAATTTCAACCCGTATCATGCGTTAAATCCTAATCAGAATAATTTAAGTCCACTGCGTTATTTCTCAGTTATAACTCCAGAAATATCTCCTTAGAATATAAATAAAAAGAAATTCTCTAGCCTATATTTAATCCCGTTACTCCACCATACTGTCCACTGACGGCGCGACTGCATGGAATAGAGCATCTGTCCAACATGTGTCAATAACATCATATTTTTATGTGACACTGTAAACACCTGTAATCCTTAGCCCAAGTGAAGGAGTTCAAGTACCTCGGGGTCTTGTTCGCGAGTGAGGGTACTATGGAGCGTGAGATTGGCCGGAGAATCGGAGCAGCGGGGGCGGTATTGCGTTCGCTTTACCGCACCGTTGTAACGAAAAGAGAGCTGAGCCGCAAGGCAAAGCTCTCGATCTACCGGTCGATCTTCGTTCCTATCCTCACCTATGGTCATGAGGGCTCGGTGATGACCGAAAGGACGAGATCGCGGGTACAAGCGGCCGAGATGAGTTTTCTCAGAAGGGTGGCTGGCGTCTCCCTTAGGGATAGGGTGAGAAGCTCAGCCTTCCGTGAGGAACTCGGATTAGAGCCGCTGATCCTTTACTTAGAAAGGAGTCAGCTGAGGTGGTTCGGGCATCTGGTAAGGATGCCCACTGGGCGCCTTCCTTGGGAGGTGTTTCAGGCACGTCCAGTGGGGAGGAGACCTCGGGGAAGACCCAGGACTAGGTGGAGAGATTATATCTCAACACTGGCCTGGGAACGCCTCGGGATCCCCCCGTCAGAGCTGCTCAATGTGGCCCGGGAAGGGGAAGTCTGGGGCCCTCTGCTTGAGCTGCTCCCCCCGCGACCCGACCCCGGATAAGCGGACGAAAATGAGATGAGATGAGACTGTAAACACATAATCAAATGTCAATTAAATCAAGTGTGAAAAACCAAGCCACACTCCTCATCACAATCGTTGTCCGTTACTCTTGATGCTTTTCATGACAAATCAGGCATTAAAAAGGGGTTATGTTCAAGAACATTTTACGTGGGTGATTACAAACTGATTATCCAAGGCGTTCTCGTCAGTCTTATTACCGTAACCCTATAAATACAGAGGTGAGCGCCGTGGTAATGCTGCACCATATGGCACTTCTGGCGGACCATTCAAATGGCAGGATTCGGAGGGAGAGGGTATTTAGGGACCATAACGATTTATTGGTAGGCTACATAAAAATATGTAACTCTATGTCAGACCACTTCTTTTTTTAATTCTGGGAAAGTGCGCTCCGTGCTACTGACAGAGTTCACTGCTGCAGCAACATGTTGCCACTCACTCTGCTTTTTGTTGTTGGCGATCCCAATCCCGTGACCGCCGAACAAAACTACCTTTCGGGCCTCCATCTCACCCACAAGTGTCTCCACTTCAACCTCCGTGAAATGTCGCTTTTTTGATTTTCTCAGTACTTCTGCTATTGTTTCCAACAAGACATAATACTTGCATCTGAGTCTGTTTTATATGCAGATCGCATTCATGAAGTCATTTGCATTGACCATTTATGGTTAAAAAGGGGCGTGTAGAGGGCGGAACGTGAAGCTGATTCAGCTGCGCACAATTGTAGTCAGTATGTGATTTATAAAGCAAAGATTGCGTACAGGTGTGCGTACGCAGTGTTTTATAAATCCGAATATTTTTTGGCGCACGCAAAACTTGGCTTCTGGGCGTACGCACATTTTTAGTAACGATCCCACGCACAGTTTTATAAATGAGACCCCAGCACTTTGGCGGAGTTGAGGTGAGCGAGGCCGGTGGGTTACATAACCGACCGATGGTGTCTCCCCCTCACATGAGGCTGTGTAGGAGGTGAGGCTCATCCGTGTCCAAGGTTGTGAGGTCATGGGTCCTCCATCCTGGGTAGAGGCTAGCTCTCTGACATGGATGGACGTTAAAAGGCTGGACGCCATAGTGGAGTCTCACCTACCGCCTGTTACATAGCAACGCCGCGACTACTTTCCAGTTGCCTTTTACTGCCCCCTGGTGGCCACCAAACGGCACTATGGTTAGTGACGCCAGGACTGATAAAGGGGAATGCGGATGATTCATATGGAATGCAATCTCTCGTTAGTAACTCGAGAATAGTTAATGAAAACGTGAGGAAACACAACACATAGCTAAGTAATACCTAAACTAACCATATCTAACTAGTACCCCAACTAACCACCTCTAACCCAACATCTAAACTAACCGTCTCTAACCCAGAACCTAAACTTAACCATCTCTAACCCAGTACCTAAACTAACCATCTCCAACCTAAGACCTAACTTTAACCATCTCTAATCGAACACCTAACCATAACCTTTAATCTAACACCTAAACTTAACTATCTTCTAACCCGCTAAAATGAGCAATGAATAAATGTTTTCCTTTTCGTAAAATTGCAACACCATCCTAGGAAATAGGCAAAAGATGTGCGGGCATTGCAGTAACATGCGGCTGCTTGTATGCAGGCATGAAAACGGGTCAGGGGTGAAAAAGGTGAGAAGGATATTATCCCTCTAGGGGGGTCCGGGGTATCCATGCAACTAACGATTATTTTAATAATCGATTAATCGATGAATCGGATAGAAAAAAATAAAAATAAAATTGGAATTGCCGCATCTTTATTCAAAAACTGAATTATTACTTCAAATTCACAGTGCAGACTGAAATGTAAAAACACCAGGTTATTGCTCCAAAGTCCCGGAACTATTAAAAGTAATATTAAATAATAAAAAGATTAAAAAAACATAACTGGGATAACACAAAAAAGAAACATACAATGTATGATATACTTTTATATGTATATAAGGGATGTCCATGGTTAACCGGTCAAACCTATTGATACCATTTTCGAGACTCCTTGAAATAGAACTTGTAATATTGCTTTAATTGCTGATAAGATGATGATAGTTCAAGATAGGACATTAAACAGGTCATAATTAATTCTATCTTTACTATCTATTTAATATTACTGGGAAAACAAGTCTTCACCACAATCTCAATTTTTTTTTTTTTTTTTTTGTGCTGCATTTGAACGCATCAATCGTATTTCTGAGCCGACCTGAACACATCACATTTGACACCGTTTGTGACCATTGGTTAGTTGTTTTTTATAAGCTAACTATCTCTATATCCTGCCGATTTTAACATGGATTTAAAAACTGCATTACCATTTTTAACTGACGGGACTTTCTACACCGTCCGGTTGTGTGATTACTACCGCTGCTTTGAATGACTGTTGATGCACGCGGTGCCGACTCCGAGCCCGTCTGCACAACGTCTGCAGCAGCAGCAGCTGACAGAATTTTCGGTTGGACCACTAGACGGATACTGAGTTGAAGGAGTTTTTTTTAACCTAAATACAGTGAAGGTACAACACTTTTATGTAGGCCTACAGTCCAGTTTTAAGATATGACAAATACAAGCTGTGGTCGCTCACACTGAAGCTCGCTGTGGGCGTGCATGAACCGTGAACCAACCTGTCGGCGGCTGGCTGTAAACAGTGCTGCGCCTATGAGTAACTTATTAATCGCGCGACACAACGACATTTAGTAATCGATTTTTTTCGATTTTATCGATTCGTTGTTGCAGCCCTAGTTAAAATGGTAATTTCAATCACTCGTATTACTGCAATACCTTACTGCGTCCGTATCTCTGCCTATGTACACAAATATATTGTATTCGTGTGCAGCACTTTGGTCAACTACTGTTGTTTTAAATGTGCTATATAAATTGACTTGACTTGACTATGGCCTATAGCCTACTTATTTTGGAGCGCCTGGTCCTCTGCCAATGCTACCGCGACAACAGCTTTCCGGGTCCATGTTTTCCTCCAACGACCGAGCGAAATAATAAAACGCTTGAAGTGTGGGCGTGGCGTCAGATCCGAGATCCGAGTCGGTTCGCAGAGAATACTCGAACGCAGCATAAGTACAGCACTTTACGGAGGACTATAAACTGGCCGGCCTCTGAACCTACCCCCCCCCCCCCCCCATAAATATTTTTTCATCGAATCTACACGATTAACGGAGGTCACCTATTTTGGTTTCAAAACGGCGAATTTCGCCGAAAGGTGAGTGATTTTCATGCCTGTGTATGACCATAATACAGGGTAAGAAGTCTAAGGCTCTAGTATATACTGTAGCACGGGTTGATTGACCCTGGTGATTAACGCATCTATCAGCCTAGAGTTCTGCATCGTGTCCACAAAGGGAGATCGATGTGTGCCGTTCATATTTAGTTACAGTAGCCGTGGTGGGTGTGAGTGTGTGTCGAAAGAAGCTTTCTGTGCAGCATGTCCACGCTTGTAAGTTGTCCACAGTTTCCCTGTGAAACCGGAGCTTGATCAGTTTCCCTGGCCGGTCACACCTCCGGGTCAAGTGTGACCGCTTTCCAACAGGTCAGTAATGGATCGCACTCCTGAAGAGCAGGTCCTGGTCCTCTACTGTTACCAGACTGGAGCAGACCTTCTGAAGAGCAGGTCCTGATCCTCTACTGTTACCAGACTGGAGCAGAACTTCTGAAGAGCAGGTCCTGATCCTCTACTGTTACCAGACTGGAGCAGACCTTCTGAAGAGCAGGTCCTGATCCTCTACTGTTACCAGACTGGAGCAGACCTTCTGAAGAGCAGGTCATGAGGCTCTACAGTTACCAGACTGGAGCAGACCTTCTGAAGAGCAGGTCATGAGGCTCTACAGTTACCAGACTGGAGCAGACCTTCTGAAGAGCAGGTCATGAGGCTCTACAGTTACCAGACTGGAGCAGACCTTCTGAAGAGCAGGTCATGAGGCTCTACAGTTACCAGACTGGAGCAGACCTTCTGAAGAGCAGGTCATGAGGCTCTACAGTTACCAGACTGGAGCAGACCTTCTGAAGAGCAGGTCATGAGGCTCTACAGTTACCAGACTGGAGCAGGCCTTCTGAACCCTCAGACAGCTCCCCTTAGGCAGGCCTTTTCAATGTGTTTTGTTGTGACCTATATCAAACACACACCCACTGCTTTAGGGAAAAATACACTTTATAGAGTTTTTATCTGACATTGATCACAAAAACGAATACACTTAATATTATACAAAACATGTCACATAGGAACACCATACTTTAGGAACCCCCTCAAGGCCTGGGTACCATCTGAAGTGTCCACAGTACACTGGGGGCTGACAACAGGAGATCCGTTAGCCATCTAGCATCAGCAACGTCAACAGGCATTTGGTTTGCTTCAGAGTCCAGGGAAGTCAAACCTAAACTACAAACTCCTGCTGCATAGTTTAAGTCAAAAAAGTCAAAAAGGTAAGAAAGTGCAAGTAGTGAGGCAGGGTAAGGGTTTGACATGACCTTCAACCTCTGAAGAGTCCTTGTGAACGCCTGTCATAGAAAATGTCTTAAGTATGTAAATACATAAGGGTAAATATAAGGGTTACTCTTATCGGAGCAGCAGGACTACTCCTTTCCTATATTTAGAGTACTTCCGTCAACATCTAGAAGGATCTAGCAGCTACATGCCCTTATCTTCATGTGTGCGTGTGTGCGTGCGTGCCAGCGTGCAGGTGTTTGTTTGTGTGTGTGCGTGCGTGCGTGCGTGCACACATTAAAACGGTTCTAATCAGGGTGAACTTTGGGAGGAGGTAGATGTTGCCGCGTATTTTTCTGGCCAAAAAACTGTTTCCATGACAACGTTGCATTAACCCGAGTTGGGCCTGAGTTTGAGAGGAGGACTGTTCAGGGGCCCAGGGCCTTCGTCCAGCTGGCCAATCACAGCCGGCGGTGGTGGGACATACAGGGCCTCTGTCTAGCGTCCAGCGGGCCAATCAGAGCGGGCGGGGGCAGGACATGCTAGGTGCCGTCTGACGCGGTCCCGGCGCTGTAATGGGGGGGGGGGGGGGGCTCAGACGATGAGGCGGAGCTCCGGGTCACTGAGCTGGTTCACCTCCATGATCTTCTCCAGCCGCTGGGCGTAGGCGGCTCGGTCCTGCAGGAAGTGGGGGATACGCACCTTCTCCGTCCGGCCCGAGGCCCGCAGGCGCTCCACGTCCTCGAAGGACACCTGGGGAGGCAGAGGAGCACCCGGGGGGGCCGGTCACATTAGACCGCCGGTGGTTCTGAGGGATCAGCCCTCGTTGCCGTCACTCCGCCCGTCTCTTTTATGAGTCCCAGTCGTCTTATCTATGGAGCTTTGAGTCAATCGCTCTGAGTTTGTTTCTCCGGCTTCGACCATCCTCTCCACTGAGTTTACGTTGTTACTAGAGGAGAGGCTCACAGGGCCACACGTACTGCAGGAGGCGCAACACGCTAGAGACAGCTACACCATCCGGCCCTCTGCATGAAAGCAATTAATGAAAGGAGGGTGCTTCCACAATGCCATACTCATCATATAACCCAGTCTCACGGAAATACGTGACACTGTCACGTCATTTAATCTATTCATTCGTGATCTGGGACACGTAATTTCAAATTTTTCTTGCTGAAAAGCACACATTTCTAACAATATGACTGCTTTTGGCCAGCCGTTACTACTTTCACCTTTGATTCTGAGAAATTTTGACAATTCATCGATATATTTAATGCAGGTGCGCTGCTCCTTATGCAAACCGCGACGGATAAAAAGGAAGCTGCTTCATCTCTTCTTTTTAGAATGTGTTTGAAATTTGTGCTTTTGGCACGAAAAAAATTTAATTACGTGTCCCAGATCATGAATGAATAGATTAAATTACGTGACGTGACAGTGTCACGTATTTCCGTGAGACTGGGTTGCATCATAAGCCCGTACTCTAGTATAATATTATCAATAAACCATTAAACAACCATGGGGACCTCTGTTTAGAAATCTTACGGAGCAGGAAAATGGAAGCTCTGTGGCTTGTGAAGTGGCTCCATGAGCCTTATGCAGCCTCCCTGAATGAGATCATGTTTTATGCCCTTCTGTGTTAACAAATGGATCAATGTTTCATGATTAACAGTGATCATGTTCTCTCATCCATCATTGTAGCTCATGCTACAGATGCTGCAGTTTTAAGCAGTCTGAACCACAGATGGAGATGGACTTCTTTTCTCTCTGAGATTGAACGAGGTGAGCTCACCTTGCCGAGAGCCATCAGCATGGGGAAGTCGATCTGCTCCCGGTGTCGGAGGATGTTCAGGATGCCCTCCAGATAGACCTGGTCTTTGCTGAAGCAGCCTGCGACACAATACAGAAATCATACATGAGATTCCCCCCAAAAAGATTGGACACACGCCTCACACTGACGGATGGGCTGACAAAACAATCCCTCGTCTTCTGCATCAGTCTCAATCAGAGTCATAGTTCATTCTACTTTAGAGTGGAGCATGATGCATCATGGGATTTCTTCTATTATGATCCAATATAAGGTTGGAAGATGACCAAGACAGTATTAAACAAATAAAATGCCCTTTTTACTATTATTTCTTCTTCTCATTGTGTAAATATATATAGTGTTGCCGTCTTTTTATTAAAAAGACTGTACCCCTTATTAGTTATCTTCAGAGAGGTACTGAACATCATCATGCTTATGGTTTATCAGCTAATCGTTTCTAGTATCACCCATAGTGCTCCAGGAACATTTGTGAGTGAGTGAGTGAGTGAGTGAGTCTGAGAGTGCGAGTGAGTGAGTGAGTGAGTGAGTGAGTGAGTGAGTGAGTGAGTGAGTGAGTGAGTGAGTGAGTGAGTGAGTGAGTGAGTGAGTGAGTGACTGAGTGACTGAGTGAGTGAGTGAGTGAGTGACTGAGTGACTGAGTGAGTGAGTGCGTGACTGAGTGCGTGACTGAGTGACTGAGTGCGTGCGTGCCCACCTGGCTGCGCCGTGTCGGTCTGGCCCCTCTTGGCGCGGACGCAGTAGTCCCAGCGCGTGTCGGGGTCCCTAAGGAAGCGGGCCAGGTCGCTGAAGAGCTGGGCGAAGGAGGCGCGCGCGGCGCGCTGCACCGTGACGTACAGCAGCGCCGCGCGCCACAGCGTGGGGTCCCGGCGCAGCAGCACGCTGTGCAGGCTGGCCAGCCCCTCCTCCGTGGGGTTGGGGGGCCGCAGGCCGTGCCGCCGCCGGCCCGCGCTGCCACTCCACGGCTGCTGGCTGTTGTTCAGGCTGCGCAGGTAGTGGGTGCCTGGGGGGGGGGGGGGGGGAGTCACAGGATGTAGTAGTACACACACACACACACACACACACACACACACACACACACACACACACACACACACACACACACACACACACACACACACACACACACACACACACACACACACACACACACACACACACACACACCTACCGATCTCGTGGCGCAGCATGCCCTCCAGCCAGTGCTCGCGGGCGGTGCAGAGGTTGATGGTCAGGGTGGGCCGGCCGCTCACCACCGTCATGGAGGCTCTGGAGAGGAGGTCCTCCGTCACGTGGACCACGATCTGGACCAATCAGAACCACGGTCAGCACGCACAGCCAGCTGCATCCAGCCTGAGGGTCACTATCACCACAGGAGTTCAGGAGTCGGAAGTGTGCACATCTTATTTTTATAATACCCAGTATTAACATTACCATACCCTATTATTTTTTGTGCGTATTGTTTATTTTCATGCGTCAGCATTTAGGACGTTCATTCCACATGATGAAACCAAAAGGCTGCCCACTGAAATGAAATTATAGGAGACTAAAATAGGCAGAGGAAAGGGAATCCATGTCAGAAAGGTGAGTCATCTGCTGTTAATGCAATACAGTGAGACACACACTCACCCCAAGCTGTGTATGTGTGTTTGTAATTGTGTGTGTCTCTGTGTGTGTGTGTGCGTGTGTAATCGTGTGTGTGCGTGCAATTGCACATTTGTGTTTGTGTGTATGTTTGCAAGGGTGTGTGTGGGTGTAATCTTGTGTTGCACAAGGCACAGAGAGCCAGTGTGCCGTAAGATGTTCAGTGAAACGTTACCAACACTGATGTAATGGTCAAAATATAAGGGTTACATAAGAGAACAGTTCTATGCCCAGGGACTACTACCGCTTTCTCTTTTGGCTGAACTCAGGTCCCGTGTCAGGGAGTACGTTTTATAGTACTGTAGCACTTCAGTGACGGATGAAGTCAGTCAGGGGCAGAAACCTCAGGGAAAGGAACACATTGCCATCGCTACTGTTCTAAATGAAAGGTTCTCCATATTCTCAATGCTCAAAACATTTCCCATGTTGGGCTAATTAAAAGGTGCTGTAGGTAAGCCTCAAGACCAGCTTTAAGTTGAGTATAATTAGTTTGATTCCTGAGCCGGCATAACCAGCTGTCAGTCTGTGAAATGCGCTGAGAGAATGTCTGATCCAGTTCCAGTCTTCCTCTGTGTGACCCAACCAAAATGACAGGATTATGATTGGTTTGGGGAATCCTTCATGCCTCGCCAACCATGCATCATCACAGCTCCACCACAGGGGGGTAACAGAGGAACATAGAAGAGGAAGGGGCAGGAGGTGGGTTTGGTTCTGGGCTGTTTTCATTTTTTAAATCTTGCCGTCTTCTCTTTCCAGCTCTGTATGAAGGGAGCTAGCGTAGCTTTAAGGACCTCAACCACAGCGTCCTGCTGAAGGCCTCACCTGGCCCACGCAGCTTTAAGGACCTCAACCACAGCGTCTGAAGGCCTCACCTGGCCCACGCAGCTTTAAGGACCTCAACCACAGCGTCTGAAGGCCTAACCTGGCCCACGCAGCTTTAAGGACCTCAACCACAGCGTCCTGAAGGCCTCACCTGGCCCACGCAGCTTTAAGGACCTCAACCACAGCGTCCTGAAGGCCTCACCTGGCCCACGCAGCCCTCCTTCTCCAGGTACCTCCTCACGTTGGCCCCGATGCGGCCCCGGCTCAGCAGGCTCCCGCCGGTGGCCTGCTCAAAGTTCTCATAGCTGCCGTACTTGTTCAGGGCCAGCTCCAGGATGCGGACCGCCTGGGGAGGAGGGAACAGCAGGACCTCAGGTTAGAGGAGGCCTGAACTCAGTGAACAGCAGGACCTCAGGTTAGAGGAGGCCTGAACTAACAGGAAGAGCAGGACCTCAAGTTAGAGGAGGCCTGAACTCAGTGAACAGCAGGACCTCAGGTTAGAGGCCTGAACTCAGTGAACAGCAGGGGTCCTAGAGTTAAAGGAGGGCTGAACTCAGTGAACAGCAGGGGTCCTAGAGTTAAAGGAGGGCTGAACTCAGTGAACAGCAGGGGTCCTAGAGTTAAAGGAGGGCTGAACTCAGTGAACAGCAGGGGTCCTAGAGTTAAAGGAGGGCTGAACTCAGTGAACAGCCGGGGTCCTAGAGTTAAAGGAGGGCTGAACTCAGTGAACAGCCGGGGTCCTAGAGTTAAAGGAGGGCTGAACTCAGTGAACAGCAGGGGTCCTCGAGTTAAAGGAGGGCTGAACTCAGTGAACAGCAGGGGACCTCGAGCTAAAGGAGGCCTGAACTCAGTGAACAGCAGGGGCATCCAATTAAGGGAGGCCTACACTAAGGAGAACAGACCCTTCTCATCGTAGGACAAACATTGGTGTCTTTCAATACTTTCCCAGTTATTTCCAGGGCAAAGGCAGCATACTAAACAAAAAAATAAATAATAAGGCAAAGTTTACCAAGTAATTCAGTAAATATTTGCTCAATTGTAACTGTACCTTGATCCTGGACAGATGGTTTGCTGCATTTTAAAAGTTAATCTTTTATATGGTGGATTATAAAGGAATCAAGGCCATTGATCATTAATTGTAGGTAGTTGGCATTATTATTGGTTTTATTTCATTAGAGGAACTCTGAGGTAAAGTGGAGGCTAGTTTGATCCACCACTGTTTGATTAGAGGAAACTTAATGTTAAGTGGTAGATTAATCAACTGCTGTTCATTAGAGGGACCTTAATGTGAAGTGGAGGGCAGCTTGATCAACTGCTGTTCATTGTTCTGGAGTGCTCCGTCTGGTCTCAGTAGCCTAGATCCCATAATAGAGGACTGGTAATTCAAGTCAACCTTATAATTAAGAAAAGGCGAGAGCGGCACACAACAGCAGCTGTCCCAATGCACATTATCGTACATCTCCGCCTCATCTCAATTACTGCTTTTTATCGCCCCAAAAATATTCCAGCGCTATTTATACATTTTTAAAAGTGTGGTGGGGGTGGGGTAGGAACAAAGTTCTTCAAAATTGAAGTGTCAAACCTGATCTGCCTCTGGCACGGAGAGGTGGGGTGGGATCAGTTTACTGGTTAACCTGTTTGTGTGTGTGGCTCCCTCAACAGATCCTGTACACTTCCTCCCTGCACCGTCTGGAGACTTGTGTTACCCCAAGTCGCTCTCGCAACACAACACCCCTACAGCATGTGTGTGTGTGTGTGTGTGTGTGTGTGTGTGTGTGTGTGTGTGTGTGTGTGTGTGTGTGTGGGGGGGGTATTAGTTCCACAGGACCTTAAGTAGGATGGGTCACTAGCAGCCATGTGGAAATGAATCCTCTTTTTAAATAGGAAATTAATTATGTATGATGGTCATACAAATATATCAAATTATTACTGTCGTGTATCATTATCAATCTAAAATGTATAAATAAATGTGGTTCCTCTAAGCCTTACATGAGCTGATGTAACTGGGTACAGTTAGCTGTCTGAATCCTCTGTCTATTAATGGAGAAAATGACAACGATTAATTAATTTCCTTCATCCCTCAGTACCAGATCACTCTTCAGCCTGTAGATGGCGGCAAACTCCCCACTGCAGCCTACTGTGTAGATGCTCTTTAACTCTAGCATCGTCTGAGACTACCACACTGAAGAGAATGAACTGCGCAAACTGACAGATTTACGTCCCTGAGCCCTCCGCAGTAATGAGGTTCGGCCTGGGGGGGGGGGGGGGGCACAGCTTTGGCCACAGTGCAGGGCCTGACTTGGCTCAGCCATCTTAAAGCAGTCAGCTCAGCAGACCGCCCTGCCACCATGTGTCTAGCTGATTTGTGATCAATGGTCGCATCCTCTGGACCTGCGGTATACGATCAACATCTCTGTTGATCTGCTTCTAACGGCAACTCCCTTCCATAAAGGTTTGTTTCAGGGGGGTTTGGCAGTGGCAGGGTGTAAGTCGGGGGGGCGGTCCTGTACCTGGGTCAGGAAGCGGTCCGAGGCCTGGCTGTGCCGGGCCAGCACCAGCGGGGACACCGGGTTGCTGTACTCAAACTGGGGGTTGTAGGTGAAGTCCGACTTGAAGAACTTGAGCTTCTCCTTCTCCACGTTGGACGGCTTGATGGCCGCCAGGATGCAGAGCTTCCTGCCGCTGTCCACCCTGAGGGCCGCGCCCGCCCGGGGCTGGGGGGGCGGCGGCGTGCTGCCGGGCCGGGCCTGGGCCTTCTCCCTGGGGCGGGCCGCGGGCCGTTGGGACAGGCCCATGGCGCTGCCCCGCACGGCGATGGCGCCGCGGGCGGGCTTGGTGGCGGCGGGGGGGCCGCTGGGCAGCCCGCAGCCCCCTGCTCCGGTGGCGGGCCTGCGGGGTGCGAGCGGCGCCGGCGCGCCCGATGGACGCTTCTTCCTCTGCGGCGCGGAGGACGCCGACTTGGCGGAAGTCCTGAGCCGCCGGCGGCGAGAGGGGGAGCGCTTGGGGGTCCCGCCTCCTCCACCCAGACGCTCCTCCACCACCCGTAGCTCCGCCTCCTCCGCCTGTAGCAGGACGTTGTAGCTGCTGCTGCCGCTGGTGAGCAGCTCCTGGAGCACGCTGCTGGGGGTGGAGGGGGGGGTGGAGGGGTGGAGCACGCTGCTGGGGGTGGAGGGGCGGAGCTTCTCCAGGTACACCTGGCTGGGGCTCAGCACCTCTGGCCGGGGCTTCAGGAAGCTCTGCTTGGACATGTCTCTCTGGGGCCAGCGGAGCAGCTCTGGGGACACCGGGAACACGGACAGAGAGCCGCGCTTCAGTCTAAAGGAGGAGGAGGCATGGCTCGCCCTCGCCCTGGTCTGAGTCACTCCTCTGCAGACGGCCCATTCTGTATTAGACTAATCCTCTTAAGGAGGGGGAATCTAAAAGGGATCTCTTGTGCTGACCAAGTGAAAATAAATAATCACTAACATCGCTGTCACCGTGCCCCGTTTCATTCTCCAGCATTTACTTCCATTCCTTCTCAGTAAGAGTAGAATCAGCACTGACATACCCCACTGGGTATATATAGATAACTATCTATATGTGTATGTGTGTGTATGCCATGAGCTAATGCGGGCTGACTTTCTCTTTAGCGTCAGGGCCGCTCTCACAGAGGTAATTACTGTCTCTGTGTGGACGGACACTACTGCAACCACAAGCAGAGTCCGTCGTGGGAGAGTTCTGCTGGGAGGAGCCCCGTTTGAAACCGAAGCCTTGAGCCTCGTCAAGACAAAGAGCAGCACTGGGTCAGACAGGAGCACTGATGCAGAGGGTCGGATAGGAGCACTGCAAGGAGGGTCAGACAGGAGCGCTGATGCAGAGAGTCAGACAGGAGCACTGAGGACCCCCCCCCCCCCCCCCTCCACCACAGGATACCAAAAAAACATTGGATAAACTGAATGAAACTGTCATCTTTAGACTGCGTTAATTAAATTGTAAAAAATAATATCACAAATGATATAATATTCTGCTTTGTCAGGCCTACTATCAATTGAGCAGTAGACGTTGTATGACTGATCCACCTGGTAGCACCTTCTGTCTACATATAAAAGGGGTTTGGATCTACCTTTTGCTTTTCAGAAATCGAACCTAAATACCCGTCTTTCTTTGGATCGAGTGATGCTTTATGAACATTCAAATTTGGAACGTTGTATATGTTTGGTAAATGATGTTAAGAAGTGTCTAATTCTGTCTTTTCATCCCTGGTGTACAATGTTGGTTCATCCACCAATGATGAGATATTATGGTTGGATAAATTGAATAGTTAAAACATGCTGCATCATGTGTGTATGTTCATGTGATGGCTCCGCTTTTAAGTTTGGGGTTTGAATTTTACATTTGAAAACAGTATATAGAAACGGAATGACCACGATATCCTTCCAACTCCGAACATCTGCGTTTCTATGTGCAGACCAACAACATGCTGACAGTCCCCAGAGAGACAGTGATCACTGTGGGGTCCTCACCTGTTACTCGTATTGGTCCCAGCATCCCTTGTTTCCTCCCAGTGGAACCAGCAGAGCTGATGTTGACGAGGAGGAACAAACTAAAAGACCAACAAAGAACGCAGTTATTACTTTATCTAAAAAGTCCCGTAAAGCTGACAGATAATGCTTTATTCACAAGTGCCGACTTCAAACGTGTTCCCCTTTCTTCTACCAGCGACTAAAAGCATGCAGAACCAACTGGACGCCCCCAGCTTTTGCTCGTCCCCATGGCTCCGTCTCTTGCTACGTAATGCGCAAGGCTTCATGGGTGATGGAGTTTAATGCGACGTTAATGTCTGACCCATGCATCTTATATTAATCTCGAGACCACGTCTGTTTACATGAATGAAGACGCTAACAAAATGAAAGTGCTTGATTGTTTAATGTGTTGATGTTATTGTTGCAAATGCAATGGCTATTTTAGAAGACTTTAAATTAATTAAGGGTTTCAAGCCTTATTTTGAGTAGTCCTATATGAGAATCGCATATTTCGAAAAAAAATATTGCCAGCAAATATGCAAATCTTTACAATAAAATATGAAATACACACGCACACGCACACGCACAAGCGGTCGCACACACAAACGCACACACATGCATACACACGCACACAGATAGCGCTTGTGACACGCCCATTTTGTGTGATTGGTTCGCGAGCGCTTCCTCAACCGTTGGAGCATGCGCAGAGGGTGCACCGCTGAAATTCAAATTTGAACCTAAGTATCGTTTGAGAGCAGAGGAGCTGAGGAGCGTCTACTTCAACAGCGGTCCGTTCTTTGTGGACGAGCCGAACACATTAGTAAAGAGTGGATAGATATTAAGTGTAACGTTCCTCCGAGATGGACCCCTTTACCGAGGTGAGCAACTGTGTTTGTATTATATTATTATATTATCGTAAAGTGAGAGGTCTCCTTGACGTCAGCTATCAATACAATACCGTTGTTCCTTTATTCATCACCATCCCAACACCATCATGGTGTAGGGATTCTTAGGACCGGCTGTTCTTAAAATATAAACAAGTCATTTAATTGGTTTATATTATTTGATTGTATTATGTGTTTGTATCCTTCTCCTCTTTTGAAAAAGGCTTCCCAACCGACGATCAGATATAGATGTGTCACATGTTGTCTTCCTTTAACCCTTAATGATGACAGCCACAATTCGACTATGCGGCAGTAAACTGACACGAACACGAAACATATGACGTACAATAAGTTAGCAAAGCAAAGAGTCATGAAGTGAACTTTGGTTATGGCCTCAACGTCGGAAACATGATCCTTATAGCTAATCCTCACAACTCGATGTGACGTTGGTTACATGTGGGTTCAAAAGATCCCCACCACCCACATCAGACGATAATGCTCTTATCACCTCAAGTTGAGGTAACCCACCTGGCCCTCTCAAGCACCATGACCTCCACCGGTTAACAACATGCCGACCGCCCCATGGAATACCTTCTAGTGTGGGGTCTTTTGTTCATGAGGTCCCATAAATGTCTGCATTATTTACATACGTGGAGAATGAATCTATTTACAGGTTGTATTTGAGAGGACTTGCCATTCCTTGTCCCAGCCAATAGGATTTGAGAGTTCAAACCTCTTGGCTGGGCCTCCAGGCAGGAGTGGCTCATTCCTGTGGAATGACATTTACACTCACACATCTGCAAATTTTTCCAAGCGGTGTGGAAAACGACCGTTGAATGAGAGGAATGTGTTTGGTCTTGCACAGTTACTGGGCTGTAAATCAGCTCTCATGACGTGTTCCCTGTGAGGCCAAGGGGCCGGGTTTTCAAAGAAAGACATTGATTACATGGCAGTGCCTATGTAGGGTCATGTTGTCAAAGCTTATTTACATTTGGTAACGATTACGCTACCATTTCACCCAAAGGAATGCACATATTTTGCCCTGGTTTTGTCTCCACTAAGACGGCATTATGTTTGAATGGCAGTTGCTTACAGCCATAAATGTAGAACTAAGACCTTTTAGTGAAAGTCATGTTTTCTTTCTTCCTCTTTTATTTCTTTGAGACTTGCGGGTCCGGAAGTCAGATTCAATCTGCTCTTTAGTCGTACATGGATGAAAAAAAATCAACATTTTACAAAATGATGGCTACTTCTGAACTGTATGGCTGCAGTTGCATGTACACGATTCGCATTACAATGACCTTTCCTGTTTGTTTTACCAGAAATTGTTGGAGCGCACACGCGCCCGGCGCGAGAACCTGCAGAAGAAGATGGCAGAGCGGCCCACAGCCGCGAACAGACCCATGGCAAAGAGGAGCAGGGAGCCATTGGCTGACACCAATAGCCTGTTGACTGAGCCCATCATGGAAAAGGGTAGGAAGAGGGGCATCGTGCTTTTAGACTAGGGATGCAAATTATCGAGTAATTCATTAATCGATAGTTGTTTCATCTTATCGATCGATGATCGATTAATTGATAAGTGGCAATTCTTCTGAGAAGCTGAATTTCCTTCTGAATGTGACACATTTAGGTGGTAATTCAACAAAGTCGTTTAGTTGTTGTACTTTAGAATACTTCCACATATTGTGCATTTGGCGTCTTTGTCGTCATTAACCAACTTAAAGTGGCTCCATACTGCACTCCGTCCTGCCGTGTTCCAATACCCGTACTGTCCGTACTTACTAGCCAAAATTTGAGTACGCAGTACTCCAATTCAGATCCGGCGAAAAGAAGTATACTTCAAGGACCCGGATGCCGTACTCAAAACGGGCTAATCGTGAAGTGTGGATCGAAGGACACTCCCCGTACTCAACGGCAGCCTTCTTAGCTACGTAGCAGAAGAGGCGGAGCCAGGCTGAGCCAAAGTCGGCGCATTTTCCACATAGCCTGCATTAATATAGTCATTTTGTAGTTTTTATAGCTTTTTATAGCTGCTAGGCGTAAAGAGTTCACCGTTCAAAGCGGGATGTTTATTGCGGGGGAGGAGCCACGGCGGCAGTCGTGATCGTAATTTCCGGTTAGTGCACCACGGAGTACTCGATTTGGAACAGCACTCGCATCTGAAAAATGTACGTAGTAGCCAGTGCGGATAGTATACTTCCTTTAAGTATATTCATGGAAGTATGGGTATTGGAACACGGCCCTGCTTTGCTCGTGTTCCCGCTTGTGTTCCCGCGTGTGCGTCAAGTACGTCTGGCGTCAAGTGCGCCCTCACGTGGACGGTTGGGGAATTACGGGTTAAAATGCGATTAATTGCAAGTAATTTATTTTAATCGAGTAATCTCTTATCGACAATTAATCGATAATCGATTAATTGTTTGCATCCCTATTTTAGACAGATTGAAATTTTGCATTGGATCTCTGTGATGGTTGAAAATGTAATGATGATATGGATACAGTTTTGCCATATGATGAATACTACCGGTAAATCGTTATTTGATTATTAGTATTTTTTAAATTACTTTTATTTCAATAACACATTTAGTCAACATCGCCTCTGTTTTGTACGATGTTGGTTTGAGAGAGCATGAATTTAAATGATACATCATGGAACCAAAGCATGGTGGTCCCCTCCCCACCAAGACCAGTCCAGCAGGTCCTGACTGGTCTGACCTCCTCCCCCCCGCCCACCGTACAGCGCTGCACCCCTCCTCCAAACCCTCCCCCTCCAAGCGGCGCTGCTCTGAGGAGAACCCCCAGCCGGCCTCCGCCGCCGGGGCAGAGGAGGCGGAGAACCGGGAGCCAGTGGTGGTGCCCCCGGCCGCTCCCCTGGACCCCCCCACAGACAGGGAACCCCCCGCGGGCCCCGCCAGCGTCCGCTCTGCCGCCTCCCTGGAGAGGAGAGCCGGACCCACTCCGTCCAGTGCCGTGCGGCCTCCTGTCCAGCCGCCGCCCCCAGAGCCGGCGAGGGGCGGCCGGGCCCAACCCGAGGCCATGGTCATCGCTTCGGACCCGGGGCCGGAGATCGCTCCCTCCAGGACCGTGGAGATGGCCGCTCCCTCCAGGGGCCAGGCAGAGCATGCCCCCTCTAGGGGCCAGGCAGAGCCCGCCCCCTCCAGGGGCCAGGCAGAGCCCGCCCCCTCTAGGGGCCAGATGGAGCCCGCTCCCTCTAGGGACCAGATGGAGCCCGCTCCCTCTAGGGGCCAGATGGAGCCCGCTCCCTCCAGGGGCCAGGCGGCCAGCGAGGGGCCCGAGGAGGCCCCTGGTCTGACGGCCGCCGGCATGAGGTCGCGCCTGCAGAAGCTGGCGGCGCAGAGGAACTACTGGGATAACGGTACCTCATGTCTTCATTAGATCTACTGCACACAGACTAATGAAGGAGTTTTATTTTTTGGAGAGAGCACCTTATTTTAGGGGCCACTTTGTACCTTATCCAGGATGCATTAATACAACGTAGGGGATGAAGGGCAAAGCCAACGGCCTCATTAGGAATCCTAATGTCGTTTAGGCCATTTAGTATTAACTTGCATCCTCTGTTTCATAATTTGAATGCACTGATAAGCAGGACCATGGTATTGTCTCGGCAGCAAAATGGGCTATATAAAAAATATTATTATGAATTCATCATTTTTTTTTTTTCTTGACTCCAGACACATCCGACGACGTCCCCCTGTCTCCCGTCAAGAGACAGCCAGAAGTGGCCCCTCAGGTCACGGCCCCGGCTCCTTCAGGGGCCCCGGTTGGGAGGAGGGGCCGCCTGGCCAACCTGGCCGCCACCATCGGCACCTGGGAGGACGACCTCAGCCATCCCGCCGTCGCCAAGGAGCCCCCACCAGCCAAGCCCGCCTCCACCTTCATGTCCAGGAAGCCCCCCCAGCAGAGCGCCGCCCCGTCCGGCGGAAGGCCCCTCCCCAGCTCTGCTCAGGTAGGCACTGTGAATGATCCAATAGTGGGTTGTCATCGGATGAGACCTTGGTATGCAACGCAAAGGTCTTCTACCACAGGAAGGGTGTCCGCGCATCCTTAAAAAGTCTTAAATTCATGTCTCTAAATTGAAGGCCTTCAAAAGTCTTAAATTCGTTACAAATGTCATGCTGGTCTTAAATACTGTAACTCAAGGTCTTAAATTTGTCGGGGCTGGAGCTTTTCAGGAAGGACATGTAGACAGGCTTCTTTCTTGCTAGCAGCATATATAAACGATTATCTGCGTGCTGGCTAGCTAATCTGCGACAATGGGTGGGTGCAAATTCAAGGACAGTTGGCTGGAAGACGTCCGTTTCCGAAGTTGGCTCACGTCTGTTGCCAACCCCCACCATTGCGTGTTTTAGGCCTTAAATTTCATTAAAAAGCTCTTAAAAAGTCTGAAATTTGACTTGCTGAAACCTGCAGATACCACAGGAGCAACATCAGCAAAACCTTTAATTTAAACGTTGTTGGGAGAGAGTTGAATGGAGATGGAGTCTAGTGAATTCACCGATGTGTGCATTTTAATGTATGCTCCTTGTAAATGCTATTGGTTATGATCAACTGGCTTTTCTCACTGCCCTTCGTCTCCGCAGTACGGGACGGACTAGTCCGTTGAATGGATAAGAAGATTACATTAAACTTTAGTCTGAACGTTCTTCGTATCCATGAGACTGAAGTATAATCAGTGCTTGGTTTGCTTGTAGTAGGTCTACAACATACTGCCATCCACTGGCCAAGAGGCCACATTGCACTCCAAACCACTTCACTTGAAGATTCCCATTCTTGAAGATGACTATTTGACTCCTTCTCATTCACTTCTATTTACCGGTCAGCATTATGCTTTGGCGGATTATCAAATGGCTCTGTCCCCCGCCACAGCTTTTTGAATGTTGGAGCAACCCTCTAACTCCCTGTACCTGTGACCCCGTCCAGATGGGCCCATCACCAGTCAGGTCCACCAGAGGGGCCCCGGCCAGCCCCCTGAAGTCTGACGTCCTGAAGCAGACCCCTGCAGTGTCTCAGTCCTCTCCGGCCCCCAGCCCCCAGAAGGCTCTGAACAAGGCCCCCATGTCTCCCAGTCCCCTAAAGACTCAGGCCCCGTCCAGGCGTCTGGACTCTAACGCGCCGAACGCCAGCCCCAGTAAATTGGACCTCCCCGCCAAGCCTGCCAGAACGGACCCTTCCATCCCCTCCAGAGAGCGGGTCTGTGTGGCCGCTCAGGCCTCCACTACCCCTCAGCACCTGAAGGCCTCCTCCGGGACCCCGGGTAAGATCAAAACAATAATTATTATACAATTAGGAAATCCAATAAAGAAACCTCTGAGGGGTTTTGAGCAGCAGTGATCCCCAGCTGTCGACTTTTTTTTTTGTTTATTTTGTGTTGGATGGAATGGTCTACTTATTGCGAGACCTCCTGCTTGTTGTTGACCTGTCAGGGGCGAAGTCCTTCCTGGAGCGCTTTGGAGAGAAGTGCCAGGAGCGCGCTCATCAGGGCACCCCCACGGCGACGGGGGGCACCCCGGCCAAGAACCTCAGCGTGACCCCCAACACACGGCTGGTCCAGGATAAGCTCCGCGCAGCGCAGGCTGCCAGCACCACCACCTCAGAGCTGACCCAGAGACAGAAGCTGGTGAACACCCTTTCTTAATGCCCTCCTTTTATCATACTATATCGTCCTATCTCAACCACCGGCTCATGGATGGATTTTGTAATCTGTGTTATTTTGTATAAAAAATATTTTATGTGATGTATGATATTTCAGCCGAGTGTTGAAGATCTTTTCTGACCCCCCTTTGTTTACGACAGGAACGGGAAACGGAGCTCGCTCAAATCCGCAGTCGCTTCCAGAAGGCGGGCAACCTGTGGAAGAACAAGGAGGAGGCGTCCGACGGCCAGAGGAACAGGGAGACCAAGGTGAGGGGAGGAGCCTGTGCTGCTCCACGAGACAATGCTGAAGGAATCATCGGGATCCTCATGACCTCGTGCGTTTGCTTTACAGACACCCGCACAACAGCCCTCCGAGTGTGTGAGCGCCACGTCTCAGGGAGGAGCTGAGTCCAGCACCCTCTCCAGCCTGACCTCTGCAGGTAGGACCGTCAGGATTTGAATCATGTTCACCGCATCGCAAGTCCACAGTTTGTAACTTATGACGAATAAGAAACACATACTTTGTGTGTGGTGTGCGTGTTCCCCAGCCCAACTTTCTTTGACCCATCGTGTGCGATATGTCAGCGTTCTTCATGAGCCACTTTGTGCACATAGTAATGTAAACAAGGTGTAAATATATACATAGACATATTCTACTTGCATACATTGTTTGGCACATCGCTATGTGCTTATAATTGTCCTCTAGAGTTATTTTTGTTTAAAAACCTTTACTTCTTATTCTCTTGAGTAGCATTGTAACGGGGTCTGTCTACAGCAGGTCCCGGGCTCTCCCCGCCCGTCTCCACCTCTAGCCCGATGAGGAGGGAGGAGCGGCCCGCCCCACTGGCTGTCCCCCAGCCCCGGGTGGAGCAGGAGAAGAGCGAGGAGGAGGAGGTGGAGACGAACGTGGACTCTGGCTCCATCAACTCTGCGGTGATCAACGAGCTGTTTGAGGGGGTTCTGGAGCAGAGCGACGACACATCCAGCAGCACCGGGGAGGAGGGGGACGAGGAGGAAGATCCACTGAATATCTCCTCCATGTCCCTCCTCACGCCGCTGGCCGAGACGGTGGCGTCTGTGATCCGCAGTCCTGACAGGAGGGAGCTGATGGTACGCTAGAGGGGTCTATGCAAAGGAGGGTTCCTTACATTTGTCTATGATCAATCATCATAACAAGGCCTTGGCACCGAAGCCACATGGGGGTCCAGGTGTCAGACCCACAGACATGCTTGTGGGCCGCTCGTTTGATGCGAGTCGTGGTCAGACGTGAGGTGATCGTTCACGTGGTTTGGTCCGGGATGCACTGTATTGGGGTGTTGGAATCATTCGGAACCTGCTAATTTAGATATTTTGTTAGCTTATCGGGGCCTCTACAGTCTCCAAAGTCTTCATATGCAACATTATACAACACCCTCTAAGGCAGGGGTGGGGAACCTTTTTCACATCAAGGGCCATTTCAATTTTTCCAAAGTCCTCAGAGGGCCGTACCATTATGAACACATAACTAAAGATGAAAAAAAAGACAAAAAAAGTCTATAACTGCTGTGTTACTAAGCCTCATGTTTGCTGCATTTCTAGACTCACCTAATGTGATGGCTGGAACTGTTTTTCTCTAGCAAGGCGTTTGATGTCAGCTGGCAGTGATGATGAAGCTACTCCAGGGATGGGCAACTTTCATGATAAAGAGGGCCACATTTTTTATCATAACCATCGGAGGGCCACATGACTGCACACTTCAACTATACGTGAGCTGAGAGAAGCTACATAATTTTGAATTTGGTAGATGATTTCCTGTGTTCTGGTGCATTTTGGCGATGGCCACTACCTAAAAAATCGTCCAGAATCATAACCTATGTACGGTATGTTAATTGAACCAACATACATTAATTTCATGTTTTCCATGCTCAAACAGCCACATGAATGGTCAGTATTTTTATCAGTGCAAAGGGCTCACATACATCATCATTCAATGAAGTCAAAAAACTGAAAAACCGTGGCCCAACATTAAGTGCAACAACTCAATGAACTCAAACCCAACAAGCAGTTGTAGTAGTTGTAGTGGCGACTTAAGTGGATATCTTTAGTGACTGATATCGCTTCTAAGCAAACTAGACGCATGGGTTTGCCTTTGAATTCTATGAATTCTTCTCATCTTTCTTGAACGAGTTTTCTGTAACTCGATCAATTATTATTATTATTATAATTTATTTATTTATTTTTTTTTTTATTTTTTTTTATGTGCAGGGTGAGTGGGCATGCGGGCCGCGGGCCACATGCCCGCGGGCCGCCAGTTCCCCATCCCTGGTGTAAAAAAGTAAAGTAAAACACCTCTTATTCAATGGGAGAACGCTTTCAAAGGATATCCCTCCTTCCATGCACTGTGAGCCAAGCTGGGCAGATGTATGATATACAATGGCCCCATCGAGGAGCAATGCAAAGCTTGAGTACGACCCAACATGCCTCCGTTGGTCATCTTCTTCTTCTGCACCTCAGACGTCCACGCCGGCCGGCTCCTTCCTGGAGAAGAGCGACGCCTCCAGCAGCAGCAGCCCCACGCCCAGCAAGTTCCAGAGGGCCCGAGTGTCACGGGGCCAGTCCACAGACGAGGAGGGCCACAAGCTGCTCTACAGGTGGGGGGCCCCTCCAGCACAAAGGATTCTGAGTCTTAGGCCCAATCCCATTTCTACCCCTTACCCCTCCCCCCTTCCCCTTACCCCTACAAAACAAGGAGGAGGGGTAAGAGGAAGGGGTAAGGGGTAGAAATGCGATTGGGCCTTAGTAACGTGTCTAAACGAGAAGGTTAAGCTGCTTATGTGTATGCAGCGGATTGACATTTGAAATGTACGTCCTTGCACCTTATGGGGGGTGGGGGAATGGTTTCTGGGATGGTAAAGGTCAATTGAGGAAGCGTGATGCATACATCAAGTAGCAAAATCACGTGAAGTTGAAAAAGGAGCTGCTCCACCCGGCGTGGTGAGCCGGTGGCCCGTGGGATGACGCCGGTGTCCCTCCTCTCTCCCCAGCGTGGACGCGTACCGCTCCATCCGGGTGAAGGAGACGGAGCGGCCCCACGTCAAGCAGGTGATCGTCAGGAACGAGGACGTGTCCCTGCGGACCGCGGCTGCCGGGCCCAGGGCCGCCGGCCAGGAGGCGGGCCTCAAGCAGAGGCTGAAGGTGAGGGGTCGCGTGGGTCTGGGGCTCTCAGGTCAGGAGGCGGGTATCAAGCAGAGGCTGAAGGTGAGGGGTCGCGTGGGTCTGGGGCTCTCAGGTCAGGAGGCGGGCCTCAAGCAGAGGCTGAAGGCGAGGGGTCGCGTGGGTCTGGGGCTCTCAGGTCAGGAGGCGGGCCTCAAGCAGAGGCTGAAGGTGAGGGGTCGCGTGGGTCTGGGGCTCTCAGGTCAGGAGGCGGGCCTCAAGCAGAGGCTGAAGGCGAGGGGTCGCGTGGGTCTGGGGCACTCCGGTCAGGAGGCGGGCCTCAAGCAGAGGCTGAAGGCGAGGGGTCGCGTGGGTCTGGGGCTCTCAGGTCAGGAGGCGGGCCTCAAGCAGAGGCTGAAGGTGAGGGGTCGCGTGGGTCTGGGGCTCTCAGGTCAGGAGGCGGGCCTCAAGCAGAGGCTGAAGGTGAGGGGTCGCGTGGGTCTGGGGCCCTAAGGTCAGGAGGCTGAAGGTGAGGGGTCGCGTGGGTCTGGGGCCCTAAGGTCAGGAGGCTGAAGGTGAGGGGTCGCGTGGGTCTGGGGCCCTAAGGTCAGGAGGCTGAAGGTGAGGGGTCGCGTGGGTCTGGGGCCTGCCGTGTTCTTTTGGAAAAAGTCTGCCAAGTCAGGATCGCTTTAACTCACTTTATTTAGCAAAGGTTTGGACTAGCATACATGAAGCAAAAGGAGGGGAATTGTACATGCACATGTGGAGATACACTTAGTAGGGCATTCCAAAGGATGCTTTACCTGGAGCGTTCTAACCCCCTGGGCTATGGGTTGTAACTTTAATACTGGGCAGGCGTGGACATAGTTATGTGCTCTGATTGGCTAAGCATGGTGCTGAACTCCCGCCTCTCTGGATGTTGTATGTGTCTCTATGCTGCTCCCTTGTGGCTATGTGTTGGCATTGCAACTTGCTTTGTGGTATGGTGTTGACCCCTTGTGGCTATATGTTGGCATTGCAACTTTGTTTGTGGCTATGTGAGGGAATTACACTTGTTCTTGTGGCCTTGAGCATCTGGGTCACTCGAACATGTTGACCGCTCGTATCTCTAGAATTGACACATGATGAATGGCCTCGTTTGTGAGCTGGACACCTCCCTAGGCTCCGGATCCCTCCTTAGTGTGATAAAGAAGACTCTTTAATTGGTAAGGGCATATGTGGCCTTTGGTATAAATGTGTGAATTACGTTACATGGCTATGTGCGGGAATTTCACATGTTCTTGTGGCCTTGAGCGTCTGGGTCTCTCGAACATCTTGACCGCTTGTATCTCTAGAATTGACACATGATGAATGGTCTCCTTTATGAGCTGGACGCCTCCCTAGGCTCCGGATCCCTCCTTAGCGTGCTAAAGAAGACTCTTTAATTGGTAGGGGCATATGTGGCCTTGGTATGAATGGCTCACGGCAAGCACAAACGTGGGCACCACCAATAAGTTCTCTCTGTGACGAGTCCTTTCACAAAGTCGTGTGTGCGTGTGCCTCATGTCTGAAGAAGCCTCTAGTCCAGATTGAGTTGCTAATGCTGCTCCTCGTCGCCCCCTGTAGGCCCTGACCAGCGACATGAACATGCAGCAGACGGTGATCCACCAGGCCAGCCAGGCGCTCAACTGCTGCACCGACGAGGAGCACGGCAAGGGCTCCCCGGTGGAGGCTGAAGCCCAGCGGCTGCTGCTGGTAGCCAGTGAGTCCCCCCGCCCAGCGCTCCATTGGTTCACATTTGTGCTCAACGTGTTTGTTGGTGTGTGTCTGTAGACATGTCATCCCCTCCCGTTCTGCCCCTGTAACCCAGCTGAGAAGAGGTTGGCGCTGAAGGCCGAGCTGGAGCGTCTGAAGGGGGAGGGCCCGTCGGGCCAGAAGAGGGGGACTGCCGGGCCCTCCAGGGCCCCCCTGAACTCGGGGGTCCCTGCCTCCAAGGGCTCCATCACCCTGCAGGAGCTCCGGCTGCCCCTCAAGGCAGACTTTGTTTGCGCTGCCGCTAACAAGCCAGGTGCATTTATTTGTGTTGTTACATGAAGACGGTATTGAATGTTTGAATTAGAATGAAGTAAACAAGCTTGGATGTTCTCTCTGTTCTGACAAGCCACCAGGTCACTGGGCCTGAGCCTATTGGCAGCTTTCATTCCTCAAAGAACAACCAGTTCAAGCTGCAGCACCTGGGCACCTGAGGTTAAACGGCCCGCTAACTCTCTCTCTGTCTCTGTCTCTCTCAGAGTCTTCCAGTCACTTCTTCTTCATCCTGATCAGAGCGGGGGCCGAGAACATGGTAGCCACGCCCCTGGCCAGCACCCGCAGCGGGCTCAGCGGGGACGCACTCTCCTTCAAAACCAAGTTCACCATGTGAGTCCATCACCCTGGACCATAGTGCATCAAGACAATCAATTCAGACTTCTGATTGTCAAAATTGTAATATTGGCTCCATTATAGTTCCTTTCATAAATACACTACTTGTTATCTAACAATGATCAAGTAAAGGAATCCTTTGTGATTGATAGTTTATTATATAGAACAACTAAAGCCCTAAAGCTGCTTTTAGTATTTGTTGCGGTTAGGGATGGCGAAAATGTAAAATATTCTTGACCGACCACCGAGCCTCATTAACCGTCTGAAACCGGTTAACCGATCAGATTAAAATGTGCCATTTGAAATAACAGCCATTACGAGCCGCGCCAGCCACCTGCTATTTTGTTACTCTGCTCTCTCTCTCTCCCGTTCTGCCTCCGACTCGCACACACACACTCTCTCCGAGTGAGAGGCAGCGGCTCTAACCGCGGTGCGACTTGTGTTTGAATTGAAACACGAGGTATGCTTTTAACTGCAAGTTGACTGTGTGTAGAGAGCGGGCTCAAACGCCCACAATGGTCTGAGATGGCGGGGACCACCTACCCTGCGCGGGATTCACCAGGGGCCAATCGGAAGAGGGCAGCGTTAGGAGCTCATTTTAAACATTACCACGGCTCATTAAGAAAATGACAGTTCCGAAGAGACGCCGCTTGTTTTCGCTAGTCTTATAGCGGTTAGTCTACTGTCCATAATAATTTAGAGATCATATTCTCCGCCGCTCGCATGCGGGAATAATTAAGACTTGAGAAGAAATTAAACAGTGGGCTAGAGACGTGGTGTCAGTCCATTTTGTAGTATGTATTCAGCTGCTCAACATGTCTCCCTTCATTTGTAGGTCTGATGTTTCCAATGACTTTGAGGTGGATATCCAAGTCTACTGTCTGGTGAGTGGCTTATTCATTATTCATTGGTTCTGAACATCTTTAGATATATCTTTTGGTATAACGGTGGTTTGATGTTTAGGTGATGAAGCGGGAGGCAGCCAATGACAAGAAGAAGAAGACCAGCAAGTCTAAGGTGAATTATGAATTACTGTTGAGGTGTGTGTGTGTGTGTGTGTGTGTGTGTGTGTGTGTGTGTGTGTGTGTGTGTGTGTGTGTGTGTGTGTAACTGGGATGTGTGTGTAACTGGGATGTGTGTGTAACCGGGATGTGTGTGTATTCAGGTAATCTGGAGACAGGTTCTTGACGGCCATGATTTGTGTATGTCGGTATGGATCAGTTTCAGTACCACCTCTCATCTGGTGGGGGTGCACCATGGGTGGGGGAGGATACATACTAGTGAATGGTGATGATACTGGTAGTGAACTGCTGATAACCCCAGTGCGCTGAAAGACATCAGATTGGGTTCAGGATGATGGAGTAGAATTGCATGGCATTGAAATCTGTGTTTGGTTCTACATCTTTTCTAGGCTATGACACCAAAGAGATTCCTTGCCATTACAGTAAGCCTTTTTTTCAATTATGGTTTGGCAAATTTTGTGTCAGCATTATAATATTGCATTTGTGGTACTTTTAATGGTACCTGCTTTTACATTTATTGACAAATTCTTAATTTTTCTTTGCAGAAGAGCAGCCAAGCTCCAGGTGAGTCCATAAGGCAATCTAAAGAAGAAATGCTTTCACATGGTTTAAGACTTAAGTGACCTCAAGGTGAACAGACCTGGAAGAAATGGATTAGAAGAGTATTATCCCATGAAAATAAGACCTTAGAATGAGCCCTTTATATCCACGGAGCCCGCCATTTTTCTACGGTAGCCCAGAACGGAAAGAGGACTATAGGGAACGCGTTTTGGGTTAAAAGTTGTAGGAAGGAGGGGTACTTGTTAGCCCCATGGCTACCACCCATGTGAAAAGACCTCTTTATTCTCTTTTAAAATGATGACACACAAATCGTGTCAACCATTGGTAACTGCAATCATCAGTATTCAGACCCCCAGCTTGGATATATTTATCTCTGCAGAGGAATCCACAGTGCACGAATAGGAACACTAGATGCAGTTGCGCTATTAACTCACCAGGTGGCTCTTAGTCTAAAATGTACAAGAAAAAACATTCTTACTCTGTTATGCTGTATCTAGTATAGAGGATTCGGTTTCGCACACTTTTAATCTGCCGTACAATAGTATAGTGACTGTTAATTTGCTTTTGAGGGGGTTAATGATAAGGGGGTGTGCATTCTTAGGTACATGTTTTGGAGACGTTAGACTGAGTTTGTTTCCCTGTTCGATTCGTTGGATCGATTCGATTCGTGCTTTGTCTCATAGTGACATGCACATTGCCGGGAATGCACATATTCGATTGGCTGGGTAGCATCACGTGGGATGGCTTAACTCGAATGCAATTGGTCAATGGATTTCCTGATTCACTAAACCAGTACCGTAATGTCTAGAAACGCTGCGCCGGTCAAAATAGAAGCTCCCCGTCAAAATTAAAAATACTTGAATAATTAATTGACTATACGTCCGGGTCCGTATCGGACGGCGTCTGGGTCCGGACCCGGTCCGCCTGTTAGTGACCCCCGTTCTAGATGTAAATTAAATGTAAATGTAATCAGTCGGGCTGGGACTTGGAGGCCTCTGTCGTCTGGCTGGGTCTTGAGAGGCCTCTGTCGTCTGGCTGGGTCTTGAGGGGCCTCTGTCGTCTGGCTGGGTCTTGAGGGGCCTCTGTCGTCTGGCTGGGTCTTGAGGGGCCTCTGTCGTCTGGCTGGGTCTTGAGGGGCCTGTGTCGTCTGGCTGGGTCTTGAGGGGCCTGTGTCCTGGTGTCTAATCGTCCCGTCTCCCTGCAGTGATGGCCAGCCCCGGGGGGCCCAATGCGGTCCACACCAGCAGCTTTGTCCTGGTGGGCTCCCACAAGCTGACCCTTTCATCCGTCGGGAAGAACAAGTTTCCCCTGGAGAAGGTACCGACCTGACATATAATGTTTCTCTATTGTTGTCCCCCTAGCAAGACTGTTTCTTTAGTCCCTTTATCCTTTTATCCCAAACAAAGACTAAGGATTGAATCCCTCTCATTGGAAAAAGGTTTGGCTATGATGGACTTGTTTGAATTAAAAAAGATGTTTCATGTAGAAGCAAAGAAGGACATTTCAAGAACTTGGTCTTATTTAACAAAGAAGTGATATTATTTTGCTGTGACTAGGTGCCAAACAAAGTGTAAAGCTGGAGAACATTTGTCGAGGGGAGTCACACAGTTCTGCAGGCCTTTTTGAAAGAGCAACTCGTTCTTCTCTGTATGACAGCCCTGGGCTGCAGACAGTGGCAACCAGAGCCCCCATTAGCTTATGGCGCGTTTCCACTGCAGGGTGCGGAACGGATCGGATCGCAAAGGTGCGGATCGGGTCGCGTTTCCACCATCAAAAGTGTGCGTGACCCGGACTTAGCCGTACCCGTTTTGGCCAGTTTTGGCCTCGTTTTCAGGACTCCTCCGTTGGGGTACTGAAAACGAGACGAGACGCCTGAAAGGGTCCCGGGAAATTCTAGCTACACAGTACACCCCCTCCGTTGATTGGTCGACAGAAACATAACTTCCGGGTGACGCGTGGATAAAAACAAACAAACAGTAGCCTCGAGGTATTATTCTTTACAATTAACATGTCGCGTAATACGCTTGCTTGGGCGAACAAGGAGGTGGAGACGTTCGTCTGCATTCTTGGGGAGGAAGACGTTGTTTACGATGTTTACGTAGCTGCCGCAGCGATCGACATCCGGCCTACCACAAAGGGTACTGTCGGCAGTGGAAACGCGACCTCGGAACTGAGCTGGGCTATTACTGCCCCCTCCCTACCGCACCTTTGCGATCCGATCCGTTCCGCACCCTGCAGTGCAAACGCGGCATTAGGTGCTGCTAGTTCTTCTGGTTACAGGTTCCTCATGTGCTCACAGGCCCACCACCGTCTTTGGTTGTCCCTGACGATGTGTGATCTCTTAGGCGCTCACTCACTCTTAAACCGTCTCTCCCTTTTTATAGATCAAATATGAAGGAAGGGAAAGGGAACTTCTCAGTGACATGTTTCATAAAAAGGTTATTTCTTGTCTCACGGACAGATTAGTTTTCTTCATTTTATTTATGTTCAGATTTGTTTTGGGGAAAGTGTGGAGCAATCAACATCACCACCAGATGAACTGAATCAGTCTTTCTTGACGCTAACATTAAAATCCGGATCAGCCTGCCAGTCTGTCTGTGGCTGTGGAAACCAAGTCTTTGTTGCTACCCTAATTTGGCCTTCTGAAAACTTACTAAATATAAACAGACTTGCAATGCTGTTCATCAGGATTACCCATTTTCTTTAACCCCTTTCTGCACATGGTGTTTGCATGTCTTGAAAGATTGACCTGTATATTGGCCAGTAGACCCTGTATTCACGGTGGATCAACGTGTATGCATGCTCCCAAAGGATTGGAAGCATTGTTTTTTAACGTCAAATTCAGGACTTGGGGCATTGCGGTTGCACTGTATATGTTGTTAAGAGCGTACAGCTCTTTGTAGCCCTGCTGTAGCTCCCTGCTGCAGGCACCCAGGGGTCAGGTGGAGCAGACGCCAAGGGGCTCCTCGCTAACCTGTGGCCGTGCTCTCTAGGTGCCGTTCCTGTGCCCTCTGGAGGGTCACATCCACCTGAAGATGCAGTGCCAGGTGGGCTCCAGCAAGGTGGAGGAGAGGGGCTTCCTGGTGAGTGCAAGATCGTCAGGAAATCACATGTTCAGTTTGATTTGAAGATGAAAGGGAAGTGCTTTTACTGACTGCAGGGTTCAGTCCCTGCACCAGCTCTGGTGCAATGTGAAATGAAGCAGCGAATGCTCTGAGGGAAATTGTAAATGTTTCCATCAGAGTGATTATTTGATTTCCTCCAGAAGTGATTCAGGGCAGGTGCTTTACAAACTATCAGACCAGTGCTGTGTTCCAATAGCCATACTTCCATGAGCACACTTAAACGTAGTACTCTATCCGCACTCACTAAGTGCGCTAATTTTCAGATGTCAGTATTGTTCCAAATCGAATACTCCGTGGTGCACTAACCGGAAATTACGATCACGTCTGCCGCCGCTGCTCCTCCTCTGCAATAAACATCCCGCTTTACGCCTAGCAGCTAAAAAAAGCTACAAAAGCTATAAAAACTACAAAATGACTATTAATGCAGGCTATGTGGAAAATGCGCAGAATTTGGCTCAGCCGGGCTCCGCCCTCTTCCACTACGTAGCTAAGATGGCTTTGAGTACACATCCGGGTCCTTTCAGTACACTTATTTTCGCCCCATCTGAATTGGAACGCCCTACGTACTGAAACTAAGGCTAGTAAGTACAGATAGTATGGATTGGAACACGTCACAGGAGTGTGTCGTTGTGTGTTTTGAAAGGGTTAGACAAGCCAGTCTGACTAAGATGACATTATAGTGTGCCTAATTATTTTAACTTTGTTAAAGTGTTAAATTATAAAATGTGTGTTGGCATTCCCTCTGAAGTGGTAGCGGAGTCATCCTGTGTTTGTGTCTCCCCCCTCCAGACCATGTTTGAGGATGTGAGCGGTTTTGGCTCGTGGCACCGCAGGTGGTGCGTCCTGTCAGGGTACTGCATCTCCTACTGGACCTACCCAGACGACGAGAGACGCAAGGTAGGCTGGTCCTCCTCCCCAGCTCGCCGTGCCTACACCACACCTCACACGCCGGGCTTCTGTTGGCTGGGGGTTTAGACTTTGCCCGCTCTTCCTAGTTCGTTAAAAAATGCTCACATCCTGTTTCTCTCTGATCAATGAGCGCCCTGGGAAAGTTTTATTTTAGGACACAGTATCTGATTTAATAGAGCCTGATAATAGGAAGGCACATCAATGACTTGTCCAGCTTCTTCAACTACTAGACAGAGCAGTTTTTATCAAATGTAGGTTGATTCACGATGTTTAAAGATGAACTGAAATCTGCATTGAAGGTTTTTCTCAGATTAAAATGTTTTAGCTTCATGTTTTTTAAACCATGTACCATATTTGGAAATCACTTTCCTTCCAGCCAGGGCCAGACTGATATCCACTGGGAAATGCACTAGTTGGCTGAGCCACCATTGATCAAACGGTTTTGACAGAAGCTTTTTTAATTTATCAACAGAAATTACAGTAGTTTCAAAGTCAGAGTCAGCTGTAATGTCAATTAATTCACATGTAGACATACAAAGCAATCGAGAAACCGTTTCTCACTATCCTACGGTGAACAGATAAGGTGCACGTGCACTAAAGATAAGATAACACTAAAAGTAAACAACAGATAAGACAACACTAAGGGCCCTATCTTGCACCCAGCGCAATAACTTTCTACAACGACGTATGTATCGTTGCTAGTTTGCACCCGGCGAAAAGCTGAATTTCCCCCGCAGCAAACTACACTTGCGCCCTGAGAGGCGTGTCGGCAAAAAGCAGAGGCGTGTTACAGCGCAAATGATACATGGTGCTATCTAACAGATCGATTTTGCAATTGTGCCACAGACCGAAAAAATCCTGGTAGTAGGCTATGCCATGCGTTAAAATAATAATAATAACAATAATAAACTCGAGGAAAGTATCCGAACATTCAAAAACAAAATCTCGTTTAAGGGTTAATGATGACGTTAGTTAAATTATTTAGGAAGGAACAGTTGATACAGCAGTGATAAGTTGTACTTTTAAATCAATCGCATATTTTCTTGGTACAGACAACGTGAACTACCTATAACTTAGGATTGATGAGTATTTGATCGTGAGGAAACAGTTTTACCACGAGTGTTTAAAAGAATGAATGAATTCGGGTGATGCTTGGAGCACATGTGTCTGTTTAAACACACGCAAACTAAACACGTAGGCTAACGCATAATACAGTCCGTGGCAATGTATATTAATGGGGGGAAACATGCATATTATGAACCCAAGTTGATAACGATAATTTATACAATACTGGTAATAAATTATGTTTGTTAATGTATTGCCGCATATCATTAAATAGACCGTTGCGGCCATGGAACCGCATATCATATACGTGTTAAATTCTCTTTGCTGAAATTTACATGACGACTCAGTGTTTCTGAAGTTGTAGAACAAAACGCTATTCCATGTGTGAATTAGGCCACATTATTGGGACATAAACTGAGCCATTTGAAGTTAGAAATTCATGTGGTCATGACTCATGCATGCGTCTTAGGGGAGAATCTCATTGATTTATTGCATGTATCGCCCAAAACACACCTGCAGGTATTCCGCCCAAAACACACCTGCAGGTATTCCGCCCAAAACACACCTACAGGTATTCCGCCCAAAACACACCTACAGGAGACTCACCCACAAAGCTATTTCCATTTTGTGCTCCTCACTTGCGTTTCAGACCGTTAAAATAGGGCCCTAAAAGGAGACATTGAAGTGCACAAGAGATAAGGACATTACTAATATTAAAAAGATAAAACTATAAGACAATAAAATAATAAAATCTAAGAAGTAGCATAAGTTTTTTTTTTCATGAGTTGAGTTGTGGTAGTGCAAAAAAGGCAGTCAGTAATGGCAGCAAAATTTAGTAATGGTGTAAATGGGAATAGTGCAAAAAGAACAGTCAGTAAAATAGCAGCAATTTCAGTCTGTTTTTGGGGGGGGGGATTCAGCTTACTGACAGCTGGTGGATGTTGCTGAGAGGGGAGAGAATTTAGCTTCATGACAGTCTGGTGGATGAAGCTGTTTGTGAGTGGTGGACGCAGAGGCTCCGATACCTTCTCCCAGAGGGCAGGAGGCTGAACAGACTGCGCCGGGTGGTTGGCGTCACTCACAATCATGGTCGTTTTAAGGGTGAGGCGGGGGATGTACGTATGTGTCTCTCAAGGAAGGGAGTTGGGCACCAATGATCCTTCCAGCTGTGTGGACTCTGCGTTGCAGTGTTTTCCTGCTGTGTTCAGTGCAGCTCCCGCCCCACACAGCGATGCAGCTGGACAGGATGCTTTCAATGGTGCCCCGGTAGGAAGTGCACATGATGGGTGGAGGAAGCCTTCGCTTGCTTCAGTTTGCGGAGGAAGTAGAGGCGCCGCTGTGCTTTCCTCGCCAGTGATGCAGTGTTGGTGGTCCAGGAGAGGTCCTCTCTGATGTGCTGCTCCCTCTCTCCACAGCAGCACCGTCGATGGTCAGGGGTGGGTGTCCGGTGTGGCCTCCCCGGAGGTCAACAACGATCTCCTTGGTTTTGCTAACATTCAGCAGGAGTAGGGCTGGCAGATAAATTGAATTTTGATCGCGATTTCGATTTTGGGGTCAAACGATCACAAAACGAATATAATCAAATGTTCGGTTTTTTTTACTAAAAGTTTTAAATAAAGTGCAAAACAGATGGATACATATCTGTACATTATTTTAGATCTGAACCTTTTCTTTTGGACCATTTTGTGCATTATTTTAAGGCGAAATTTCCAAGGTCTCAGTTCCAAAGTTTTTTTTGGGAGAGGCATGCTGAATAAATACATCATCTTTACAAACTAAAAAATAATCGTTTGAATAATCGTGATTTCAATATTGACCAAAATAATCGTGATTATGATTTTTTTTTTCAATAATCGAGCAGCCCTTGGTCGTTGTCTCTGCACCACGTGGTCAGAAGGTTGACCTCCTCCTGTAGTGGCTCTCGTCGTTCTTGGTGATGAGACCCACCAGAGTTGTATCGTCCGAATCCTTGATTCAGCACCAAATGATTTGTGCTGTAGGTTGGTGTGCAGTCGTGAGTCGGCAGGGTGAAGAGCAGGGGACTGAGCACACAGCCTTGGGGGGGGGGGGGGGGGGGGGGCTGTGCTGAGTGTGATGCTGCTCAAGGCTTTGAAGTTTGGTGACTATAAATAATTATTAAAATAATAACAAAGATAAATGTAAACCAAAAGTACTATAGCTTAAGTTCTGTACTCGCATGTCTCAGGGATGAGTTAAAGAGGTCTGAACACCGGAGACAGACTGTCTGGGCTTGAGGGGGGGGGGCTGAGGGAGAGTCTGGCACAGCTCCTTTTACGGGGATCTGTCCCTTGAAGAGTCTCTTAACACCCTATCCAGGATGGTGAGTGGGGGTTGGAGCAGATGGGCTGGAGCTGGTGGAAGGTGTGACAGGGGGAAGGGGTCAGAACTGTCCCGCTGTTCAGATCATTGGCCAGGTGCATGGCGTTGGTGGGGGGGTCTAGGCTTTCAGAGTCTGTCAGTGCGTTTACATGCACTGCTTAATCCGATTGCCATAGTTTGACCACGCTCCTCTAATGGACAACTGCAATTGTCCAAGTATACATGGAGGTGGGAAAATCTATTAATTGGCCGAAGCATGTCATACTCTGGAATGATAAGTGGCATTGTTGTACCCACTTCAACTAATGGTAATGGAGCCACCAGCCACAACAAACTAGGGCGGCATTCGAGAAAGATGTTTTCAGTAGACAGCTGTCAGTTTGGGCGCGGGGCAATGGATGAGTTAAGATCGTAAACATGTCGGAGGTAAAAAACATTTATTTTGACTGACGTGCCCGAAGTTGCTTTACAACCTTGTTGATCACCAACATTTAGAAAAACCTGTACTTTTAATTAACCCAAGTCGGAGCATTCCTGCACTGGATGCAGCCTGGGGTATCGAGGATAAGTGGTGCAACGGATCAACCATGCAAGGCGACACCCAGCTCGTCAGGAGCAGTTAGGGTACCTTTTGGTTACAAGACAACTGCTCTACCTTTCTGGTTTGTCTAGGATGAAATATAGTGGTTGACACCGAAATGTTTAATATGCGTCCCGTCTCGGGTATTTGGCTCATTTAGTATCGCCCCTGCCTGCTTCAGAATGGCTGGCTACGGGCATTCACAAACCTGTCCTTAATACAACCCAAAACGTTTGTTTTTTTAAATGTGTGTCTTTATTTTATTGTTCTGGGGGTTTAACAGGTCAATTATAAATGCAAGTGTTATATTTTCCCGTTCAAAGAACCCAATGGGCCGCATCAACCTGGCCAACTGCACCAGCCCGCGAGTGGAGCCCGCCAACCGCGAGTTCTGCGCCCGACCCAACACCCTGGAGCTCATCACAGTCCGGCCCCAGAGAGAAGATGACCACCAGACCCTGGTCAGCCACTGCAGCAACACCATGTGTGTCACCAAGTGAGTAGACCCGCCTCCTCGTAGACCTCTTCTTCGTCAGTAACGAGCCCAGCGTATTGCCAGATAACCCTGTTTTTAGGGTCCTGCATGTCAAGATGTTTGTGTGCCATTGTGATTGGCTGATGCCAGTATGGTAGCCAATGATGGTTACAATACTGCTAGTTGAGCCCCAGCCCCTGAGTGGTGGTGGTCTTTACGTGTAGTACTTGCTGTAACCCGCCCTCCCATTGGTCCGCTTAGGAACTGGCTGAGTGCTGACACCAAGGAGGAGCGGCTCCTGTGGATGCAGAAGCTGAACCAGATCCTGGTGGACCTGCGCATGTGGCAGCCGGACTCGTGCCTGACGCCTCCTTGAGGAGGCCCTCCCAGAGAAGGCCCTCCCAGTGGGGGCCCTTCCCCCTGGACCGTCCTGCCGGGGCCGCTGTGCAGACTGAGGAGCCGGTGGTCAGAGCGCTTTACGGGGGGATGTAGTTGAGAGAAGGGGTGTCTGCTGTAAAGGAGGAGGCATGAGAAGCACCAATAAAGCCATACTGCTAACATTTCAATACAATATTTTAGCGGCTCTGGTTAAGCCTATATTTTAATAGTTTTTAAGCTTAAATGTGTTTAAGCAGCCAGCGTTTGACTATTTAGGTGCCACTGCCCAAGACAAAACTATACGTTTTTATGAGCATGGCTTTCATATTGTAATCAAGACGTTTGAGATGATGCATACTGCAATGGTGGCGAAGCACAAAATAAATGTAGGTATATATATATATATATATATGGAGCAAGCTGAACTTTACTACTGCATGACGGCACTGCCTGAGGCCCTAAATGCACAACCTGTTATTTCTACTATATATGTCATGGCTTGCTGTCAGGTTTTGTAATGCCTTTGGGTTTTTTGTATCCTGTCTAGTTAAACACCATTTGTGTGCCAAACATTACACAAGTCTTCTTTGTCTATTTTTGTCTTTTAATTGTATACATGGTATTTGTTTACGTGAGTGATCTGGTGAATGTGTATCAATGCACCGTATTCTTATGTACATCTATCTGGTCGGTTGGACACTTCTTATGTGCCCAGTGATACGGTAAACATGTGGTGGCCTATTGAGCGTGACGTGTATGCAGGTGTATTGCTGTATCACACTCGGTCTAATTGTTTACTTGTACCGTCTACTTTAAAGCACTCCAGTTTTCCTCAACACAGTGTATCAGGTATTTGTAGAACAATGACTTTAATAAATGCCTGCTGCGACCGAACATGTCTTAGTTCATCTAGTAAATGCAGAGTTGAATAAAGTAATGATTTGTCCTGAAATCCAAAGTGTCTGCGGTCCAAAGGGAAGGAACGCGTTACTCTGGACCTCTGTGATCTGAGCTTGGTGGAGAAAGGGTTTCCAGGTGCAGGAGGACTGATAATTAACCTTTTGGATTCCCTCCCTAGGCAGCGGTCAGGTTCTGCTTTTTCCTTAAGCTCCGGTCATCGCTTGACTGCTCAGGTGGTTGGAACACTATGCGGCCATGAAGGGGGCTGGTCAGGTGACCAGGGAGCCACGAAGCTCAGTTCTGGGTGCACGCCTCCCACTGAACAGATCCTACTGAGTCCATTCCCTGAGCCCAGTAGTGTACGGGTTAATATACCTTCAGGGGTTACATGAAGGGCTTTTCACCCCTTCGTCCCCGGTTGCCTGGGCGACCCCCTCTTCCTAACTAATCAAACATTATGCTGACACAGATTAACCAGACGTGTTGGCTGTTTTTCTCCTTTCTTCACAGCCGTCCTGTGGTTGTGTGTCAGGGGACAAACTGGGTCGTGCTGTCGCGCTGTACCATTATCTGGTGGCTGTGTTTACAGATTCAATCTGAAGGATTGGGATCTAGATTTATACATCCAATACCACTTTTTTTAATGAACATTTTTCACATTCAACATAGAGGACAAAGCAATAACATGAAAACAAGAAAATTACAAATAGTAAACTAACATGAGGTCATCGGATGTTCAGTCAATTCAACACGTTAACTATTGATGGAGTGGGTCATCTTTTCTAAGAGATGGATGTTATTAACAATATTGACAAAGAGCCTTTTATGGCATTATTACTTGCTGCCAACAAGACTTTTAGAAGGTTGGTGGGATCTTTACTTATCTCGTCAGAGATATAGTTCCAAGATATAGGGATGTGAATGTTGTACCGATGCCGTTTTTTTTTTTTTTTTTATGATTTACTTCCTTCCAGAAAGTCTGAATAGAGGGGCAAGTCCAGAAAACATGACCATCATCAACCATAAATTCTCCACATTCCATTCAGCAACAAAGCTGGGTTCCAGTTTGTTTGGATTTCTGCTTTGGAGTGATAAAAAAGGGAATTAGGTTTTTCCAGTCTCTCCAGGTCAGGAAGTTGATGGACGATGACTGTGTTTCCCATGCATTCCGTCACACATCCTCAGTTATTTCAAAGTCCAGTTATTTTCTGCTTGGTTGTTTCACATAGTCTGTGGGGTCTGTATTCAGCAATGTGATGCCATGTTATAACTTGCCTATAAGACCTTTTGTACTTCCTGAGTTATAAGCATAAATTAATATAGGAGTAATAATTGGTGGCTCTCTTGAATCAGAACATTTTACCTCTTTACAGAAATAATCAAGTTGTAAATATCTGTAAAAGTCCTGCTTAACCAAACCATATGTCTGAAACAGATCATCAAAACTATTAACCTCCCACAAATTAATTATCTTTCACATGGAAGTGATACCAGAATAAACCCATTTTCTAAACCTAAAATCTTGCAATAAGTGGCGTAAAATTGTAAGGCGGCCATCTAAGCAGTTTGATGTCTCTGGAGTTGAAGACGTTCAACCACTAATGACCCCTAGGATACAAGAGGACCCCCTAAGAGGACCCCTAGTATACAAGAGGACCCCTAGTATACAAGAGGATCCCTAGTATACAAGAGGACCCCTAGTATACAAGAGGTCTCTACTTTGCTGATGGGAGGGCCATACCCCCAACTTCTCCGGCAGCCGAAGTGTAGGAGATATCACCCATAGCCTCTTTTTGTCCCAAATGAATCGTGATGTTTGCTTTTTCCATTCACTAAATTGTTTTGGAGGGATCTCTACTGGAAGTGAGAGGAAAAGGTATAATAAGGGGAGAATGTTCATTTAAACTGATCTGATTCTGCTGACAAAATCGAGAGGGAGCAAGCCCAATCCACCCAGGCAGGGCCGCTGGATGGACAATTGCTCCTACGGCCTTTGGTGCTACGGCTCTGCATCCAGGTAATCATATATATTTTTTATTTATGCAGTAAATATCTAATAAGAGTGATAGATCTCTGGGTAGACTTACATAGATACCTGATATGGGGTGAGTAGGGGGCCTACAATTTGAAATTATACTTTGCAGTGAGTTCTTGCATGGGGTTGTAATTGAACATCATAACCGTATAATAATATTGTTTTCTGTACGTTAAGGACACATCCTGAATATACCCCATTTATTTCCAGCAAGGAAGGCCAGAACCTGGGTCCATGATTGTGACCAGTACACGTTCTGCTACAAACTTACTTTATACCCCTCACCTATAGATATACCCTTCAGATCTGACTCCTGTCGTATTGCTTGGGACAGAGGTTCAATGAATAAATTGTTTTTTTATGTCCATTATAATAACTCAAAAAATATATAGGGATATGCTTCTCTTCTCCGTTAGCGTTATGTTTATTTATTCTTTATACATTGTGTTTGAGAGAGCAAAACAAAGTATTCAGCTCTATGGTAATTGGATAAGCACAAAAACAACAGCTCCGAATTAACCAGTAAATTAATTTAAATAATCCACACTTTAAGGGCAACACCTGTGCGCGTCCACGTGGGTGGCAACCGCTTCCTGTTTCAACAGCCGTTTTAACGTTTGTAACCGCCTCCCCTCTGCCGTCCTTCACTCATTGAAATGAATGGAGGCGACGAGTCCGCGCGGCGGTGTGAAAGCAGAGGTTCACGTGTAGCATATACCATGGACCTAGGCATATACTAACAATTGATATAACTATTGATGAAGGTGCTTGCACACCGCCGCGCGGACAACCGCCCTTATCACCGCCTCGCTGCCGGAGGGTTCAGCGCGGCGGTGTGAAGGGTCAGGCGTTTTCAAAAGCAGCTGCTGCTGCTGCTGCCGCCGAAAGTTTCACCACGGGGAAAGCTGAACTGTAGGGCAAAATCTGTGCGCGTTCACGTGGGCGGCAACCGCTTCTTGGTTTTCAGCCGCTTTTGTAACCGTCTCCCCTCTGCCGCCCTTCCCTCGTTGAAATGAATGGAGGCGGCGAGTTGCCGCCCGGCGGTGTGAAAGCAGCTTTCATTGACCGAACGTGAACCCGTCATGTCTTATCGCGAGACTTCGTAACCCTCGCGCGAGCGCACGTGTCGCTAGCTACTACTAACCAACGGCAGCGCGTGTTGCATCCGTGAGTTGAGTTCTGCTCTTTCTTGGTCCGCTTCAACCATTAACCGACTCACTACTGCCCGACACAGGTAGGCAAGAATCCTTTAATTCAGCTTTCATCCGCTTAACAACCCATACCATTCACCGCGATCTAACACCTCTTAATGTGGATACAATCAAAGGGAATCTCTTAAAAAACTATAACATCATCATGCCGTCAGAAGTGATGAGGCTGTACCGGCTGGGATCCACCTCACTTGGGCTCCTCTGACCCGGAAAGAATGTATAAGTGTTATATAAGTATAATATAAGTATTATCATAATTTTAATAATACAATAAGTATAAGTTAGGATGTAGGAGCCTCTTGACGGGAGTCTTTTTTATGTAGCCTACCGTAACCAGACTGATGGTGTAAGTTAGGTTGTAGGAGCCTCTTTACAGAGGAGTCTACCTTATGAACCAGACTGATGGTAAAAGGATCTATGATTCTGTTTACAGAGGAGTCTACTTTACGAACCAGACTGATGGTATAAGTTAGGTTGTAGGAGCCGGTTTTCAGATGAGTCGACTTTATATGTACCAGGCACAGCGGTATAAATAGGCTTATCTTGAATTTGGTAACCGAGCCCTCTACACGAGGACTATAGAAGACCCATCACTTGTGTTGTGAGCGACACGCCGGCCACATGAATCTGATGTGATATTGCATCAGATTCATGTAGAGTCGTATTACGGTAATGGCTGTAATGTGACGTTACAACTCAGGTCCGATTGAATAAAGATTGTTAAGGTTTAACTCGATTATTTGTTTCTCTTTTGTTTACCCGTACAGAGACATGGGGTAAAGCACGAGAAAGTATTTTGTGAGCACGAGAAACCATATTGTGAGCACGAGAAAGTATCTCGTGCGCATATCACTGGCAGCGTGTGTGAGTGACGTCAGGGATTGAATGGACGAGAGAAGAGAGCGGGTGGTTGCGTGTCTGTTTAGTGAAATAGTAAACGAGTCTGGTTGTGTGTTAGAATAAAGTACCCAGCCTGTTAAAAATCGTTGGCCGGCGGCCGATTCATTCCGTCCTATAAGCAGACCCACTGCCTGTCAAAGTGAAGGGTGTTGTTACCCAGTGGCTGCAAGTGAGGGGTGGGGCTGTAGAGGCAGCTGGAGCTGGATTCCCAAATCATTCACAAAATTCACCTAAATCCACTCCAATTGAAATTAAATGAGACATAGAATGACACATTATAACTCATACCAAATGTACTTAATAAGCAAAAACTAGACCAAGTGATCTTGAAGGAGTTTTATTGACTCGTTCAGTGTGGGTTGAATATAAAACTTACGGAACACCACAGATTTGGGAATTGTAAACGGGCAGTTACTTAGTACAATTGTAAACCAACAGTTACTACAAGTGTAGTTAAATTCAAATAAGCAGCCCCACAGATTTCTGAATTGTAAATAGTCGCTTACTGCAATTGTAATCAGGCAGTCCCTTGCTGCCAATGTAATTGAATGTAAAGTAGGTGGAACTATATGCAAATACGAATTCTGATGAATGTTGAATTTTTTTGGGCAAACCCTTTCAAAGATCATGTAAAAAAAAAATTGTAAAGGAACTTTGCTCGTCTAGACTTCTCAGTGGCAAATCTCAATGACCCTTGTTGTGAAATCTAATGTCCCGCTTGAGTATTTTCCTCCATGGCTCATAATTAGGGCTGGGTATCGTGGCCAATAATAATAATAATGGTAACAAAAAAAAGAAAACGATCTCATGCCCTATGAATCGATATTGCAAAATGTAAATGAAATTGATCCAAAATCGATTAAATCAATATTTCTTTTACCCAGCCCTACTCATAATGGTATCACATACCAATGAAATTATACATGATTGTAGAAAAGTAACTTGGAAAGGAATTAAAGGCCTGTTCCAAGTTCTACGGTAAATGTGAAAAAAATCATGTAATTTCTGCATTCTCCAGTAGATAGATATGCCTTATAACAATTCATAATACAAAAATGTGAAAACAAATACATATAGGCTAGAATACAGAAATATTCTGTTACTGCTTAACTCTATTGCCAGATGCTGTTGCGTTTCTTCTCCCATTGCCCTCTGTTTCTTCGGGGCTGGTTCCTGTACAGGTCCCCTATACTCCTCATCCCCAACCAGAGAGGGAACAAGTCTGTCCCTGAGCCAAAACAAGCAAGTCAGTGTCCCCCTTGAAATTACTATATCAGAAACCAACTTGCTTGAGATAAAAAAAATAATCCAGAGGGAGAGAATTCATTAACAAAGTACAAAACATTCTTCCATCAGGTACAAAGAATAAAGATAAATAATGCTGTTCACAACAATAGTCGTGCCATAAAGCTTTTTGAATGGAATTGAAACTGGAGCGCCGTCCAAGTTTCAATCTTTCTTTCAATCCCTAACCCTAACCACTTCTAACCCAACTACCCTGTTACGTCAACAATTTAGCCTGTTGAGCTAGTTTGTTAGCCAGATTTTTGCTTGCATGGGAATGCACCATGTTCTTTCCATTACATCATTAAAATATATCGTTTACCAAGGTACTTGGAAAATAATTAATGAAAAAAAATTCCCACTATATCGATGTTTAAAAATACATAATTTTCTTGCATCATCGATGGCATAAAACCTATGACTATTATAACGTAGCAGTTGGATGTGGATGTCCATTTCCTACAGGCTGCAGCCAGACATTATTGAACGAGCTGGGTTGACTTCGTTGTCGGTCTGTGAATGTGTGTATGAATGGTTGTAAAACGCTTTGAATTAATTTGTCTGCTAAATATAAATGTTTGCGTCAGCAGAAACTAGAATGTTATGGAATCTTCAGTAAACTGCCAACAGAGGAAGATCAGCCTCAAGGACATGAGAATTTTCAGGTTAGCTAGCCATCTAGCTAACCAGCCTACACTGCTATCTACTTGAGCTGGATAGATTTAATGCTTCCTGCAGCTTATAATCTCAAATATAACCTCATTATTTGATAGTGCACTTGGAGATAAGAAAGGCAATTATGTTATTTGTTTTACAGTTTGACAGCCAGTTTGACTGGACATAACACATCCCTATAATTTACCGAAGCCTTCCACAACACTGGTTTACGTTTCATACAGATCATTTCCTTTACGGTATACCTATGTTTGAGACGAGTGTGAAGCACGTACGTAGACGCCTACATCACGTAAATGTGGATTTTCTGGTTTAGGCCAAGGAGGGACCTTGAATCAAGGCAAGGGCGCAGACTGGCGCCCTTGGTTTGGATGTCAAAGAGTATTACTTGTCTTACAGGCCCTTTGACACCACAAATAGACAATTACATGCGTTCGAAGCAGTGTGGACCGTTCAGTGTTTTTTGCGGAAACTGCAAGAAACCTACAAATTCACACCTGCTGTCTATTAATCAGGTGTGACTCATGTGCATGCAGCAACAGATGGGAAGTTTATTTGGCAATAAACTGCTGTACTGGTACTGCGACTGTATATCTGGATGTAGTCTGTCTGATCAGGGACCAGATTAATAAATGTTGCACTGGATCTGAAAGACTGTAAACCTGGAGTCCGGCTGACCAGGGGTCAGATTAATATATGATGTTGCACATGAAATGCCCTCGGGTTTCAATGCAGAATTCCAGATGCATAAAAAACCTCAGAAGTGAGAATATTCATATATCCACCCACTACAACTACGCGTTGTATGAAGTCGCTGTGATCCTGCTAGGACTGATCTTGGACAAATAGCTTTTAGTGTTCATTCAGACCTATGGAACGTCTTGCACGGTCACCTGAACGTCAACCCACGTCATCAATAACTGTCCTTTGTCTGCCTTTAATCGTTTCTTTGGATTTTGTTAGATTTTCTGTTTATTTCTGTTTGTTCTTTGGCGATATCATGCCGCATGGTTCAGGAGGTTCAATGATTCATAAGATAATTTGAAATGAAGGTTGAATGATTGACACAGTGAGACATAGTAATGTAAAAATACATTATGATAAGTAGCCTGGTAATGGAAACGGCCTGTTGGAGGTATGGAGTCCACCACCATCAGCCGTGTGGTGTCTGGGTCAGGGTGAGTGGTCCGCCTGAATCGGCAGTACCTTTGTTTCCACTGCGGTGGACCGGACCAACATCAGAACTCAAATGCAGGTGCAGCCAGTGTCCCAAACACAATCGGCGCCAACAGCTTTTGATACTTTGCCATGGATTTACTTTCCCTTTTGTAACACAAATACAAAGAGTTCCTAGGACAATATTCGGTCAATTATGGGAATCACAGGGTGTGCTAATAATATAAGCTAAAACCTAAAGTAACCTCATTATTTGATAGTGCACTTGGAGATAAATGCAATTATGTTATTTGTTTTACAGTTTGACAGCCAGTTTGACTGGACATAACACATCCTGTCTTTCACCGAAGCCGTCCACAACTGTGGTTTACGTTTCATACAGATCATTTCCTTTGCGGTATACCTAGATATCTGAGACGAGTGTGAAGCACATACGTAGACGCCCACAACACGTAAATCTGGATATTCCGGTTTAAGCCGATGAGGGACCTTGAATCAAGGCAGTCATACATATTCATGATGAGATTCAGTCAATTTTGTCAAACAACAACACAAGGAAGAACAAATGCTGCGAGCAAAATAGCCAACTGCTAAGCGTACGTCAACCAACCTGAAGATATCAATGAATTTGTCGACGAAGATAAAACAGATGTTTTATCTTCATTATGGTGTGCCGGTGTAGCGGTTGCGTACTCTCTCGTTGCGTTGTGATTGAGACCATGATGGAACCATTGGCAGCCAGCCGTTTATTCTGGTGGAATATTTAACATGGGAAATGCTCTTTGAGAACCCTCACAATGGCAGCCTCTCCCAGCCGGGGTATACGTAGACTAGCCATTTACATGGAAATAAATATCACATTAAACAAATTAATATTTGAATGGGCGTTTGGTGACATACCTGGTGGAATATTTAACATGGGAAATGCTCTTTGAAAACCCTCACAATGGCAGCCTAACATGAGAGAAAGACAAGCTGAAGTACACATTCTTGGCGAAGTCCACGCTAGCTAAGTAGCTACGACCAAAGGACATGGTAGCCAAGCTAGCGATCCTAAGCCTAAAGTCCATTTAAATGTAATTACAGATTCCAAGGAACACAATATATATGTACAAGCAACCAAGTATTAATACAGTATTATGTACATTTAGACTCCCGTAATACATCGCCAAAGTGTGGATTCATATTTAACTGCTCTGACTACCTACCTCTCCCAGCCGGGGTATACGTAGACTGAGGAGAGGAGGCAGCAACGTACAATACAACCCCCGCATTCCGCTAGGGGGAGCTCTAGCACTCCAACCAAGGCTCCCACTACCACAGCCAGCGCAAGGATCTCGCTGGCAATGGCAAGTGGGAAGCATTAACCCTGCTACATTCCCCTCTACTGATTTCCACTTGCCCATCCAAAGAACAACCATACAAGTGCTGTGAGAACCCCTGAAACAAACCAAATCAGGCACAGTAAACAACATACAAATACACAGTGAATAACAAAACAAAAATTCAGTACTGTTCATACTACAGGTATCAAGCATTCCAGTCAGTGACCATCCCTGAAGAATTAGAATGAGGAAGGCTGCAAAGCCTCCCAACACCCATAGGAAAACATTCCCGTTTACATGTTAGGCTACCTGATACCACATAATTTACACAGTACAGTCGACGACCACCTGGACCCACAACATTCTATGTCACACAGGTCCCTGCACCATTCAGAGCTTTATCCCTTCTGAGGAAGAAAGGAGAAAAAAAAAACAAAAAAAAAAACGGCATTTTAATATACACAAAAATAAATAAATAAAATAAAATAAATAAAATCAGAAAAATCAAAATCCATAAACCTTAGAACCCAGCCAAAACTCTCTGGTGCATATTTTGGATGAGCCTGACCACAGGTCTAATAATCCTCCCACATCTAGATCTCACACCTAGCATTATATCACTGCCAGCAGTATCGGGCTGAGGATGTTGTACCCTATCTACAGTCAGGGAACCTTCAACAGAAGACCGCAAAACAGGTGCTGACACAGGGTCAAGTCGCAAGTCAGTCTGGTCCGAAGGACAGTCAACGTCAGCCGTCAAGTCAGGTGGAACTGTCCAATCGTCTGCATCCCCAGGTAAGTCACAGGAGGTAGTCTGGGCCGGAGGGTCAACATTCTCCTCCAGGTCAAGAGGTGCGTCACAAGAGACAGTCCGAACAGGTCTGTCAGCCAACAAGACATCCAGCGGATCTCCATTAGAGTCTGGGAGTCGTGAGATCCAAGAAACAGTCCTGTCCTCTGAATCACAATCAGGCAGGACTGTAGAACCCACATCACCATCCGGAAAGGAATCATCTGTAGCAAAGTCACTCACACAGGAACCGTCATTCTCGGACCCAGGTGGGATAGGCAAGAAATTGACAGGCATTATCAAATTTCTATGGACCACCTTCTCTCGATCCGTTGTACAGTTCTTGATCCTGAATGTGTGTGTGTTTTCGTGTTTCTCCACAACAGTGTGCAGGTGACTGTCCCAGCGATCAGCCAACTTTCTCTTCCCACGCTCTCCTTTGTTGGCTAAAAGAACCCTGTCTCCAACTTCCACAGCCGCGCCCCTGAACTTCCTGTTGTATAAGGCAGCTTGTCTCTGCTGCTGTTTAGTAGAGGTGGGGCTGAGCAAGTGGCAGCTTGATGCCCAGCAGCATGGCAGCGGAAGCATAGACGTTCGTTCCGACAGTGGGAAGCAGTGTCATGGTCGTCGCAGCCACAAATAGCGCATGGCCCCCGAGCCCGGGTGCGACCGACAGGTCTCTGTCTAGGCTGCCCGTAACGCTGAGGAGACTCCCGTTGTAACAAACGCTCCAGCAGAGTGACAATATGCCCAAGAACGTGACTCTCACCTGACGCCGGCCCGCCGGTCATGGCAGGTTGGGCAGCAGGAGTCACTGCAGTCTGCACGTGACTATGCACAGCATCAACAGCCTGAGAATATTGCAGGTGGTCTGTTGGACGTGCAGCTGAATGGCGCTGCTGAAGACGTTTTTTGTGATGGTGCTCATCAAGCCGTACCTGCACATCCATGGCAGTCCACTCCTCCAGTGGCCTACAGCTGAAGACCAGAGACAGTTCTCGATCGGGCAGTGAGTGATGAACATGACAGTCACTTCCCTAGAGGAGTCATCAATAGTTTTGCCTTGCCTTTTCAGCCCATCCGTAGCTGTGTTGAGTGCCTTGTTAAGCCGGATCCAATAGTCAACAGCACTTTCATTCTCTAAGGGCTTTGTGTCATAGAAGTCAGCAAGAGGCATGAAAGAAGTCACAGACTCACTAAAGTGTTGCTTGAGTATGTCGAAAATGGGCTGAGGACCTAACCGTAAGACCAAACTATGCTTGCTACACACCCCCACTCTCACAACATCACGTGCTCTACCCTGTAGCCTGCCCATTACTTCTTCCGCCTGATCACGTAACTGAACATCCCTCTTAGTCAGATACACTTTAACACAGTCTTCCCACTCAGAAACCGAAAGTTTGTCAGTCTTGTCCCCCCTGAAGGGATGCGGTTCACCACTATGCTGGCTAACAGTCAGGCTCATCTTAGAGAGATCAGCAATGGTCGAAGGGGCCAAAGTAACATCACCAGTTGGGGCGGACCTAAGACAAGAGGCAATGTTCTCCCCAATACTAGTCCCTATCTGCTTAACTAAGTCAGTTAATACATGCACAGGGACATGGTCCACATCCCTACCCCCAGAAAATGCAGATGGACCAGCTAACTGATCAGCACTAGAAGAAACGTCTCCACCCTCAGCACCATTCACTTTGGCCTGTTGAGGGGTGGATGTCAGGGGCCTCCCGCGAAAACCTCCTTTCTGGAGTGATGGGCTAAACATAAATGTCTGACCCCTGCCTAAAGCAGATAAGTTCAGCTCATCCATCTTTAATGAGTCACAATTTCCCAAAACCCAAAATGTACGTTATGCAGTGACAATAGTAAAGAAATAAAAACACATACACAACTAATGACACGTCAGTGTTCAAATGTCACGTTCAACTCAAAAGCAAAAAAAAAAAAGAAAACAATTTGCATTATGTGCACGAGGAGAAATAAAAATAAAATAAAACACAAAAAAATTAAAACACATATCTTTACCCTGCGTTCACACCAAAAGATGCATTTGCTGCCCGAACGCGTTGACGCCTGAGTTTTGCGGCGCGTCAAATCAAGTTTTGCGGCGCGTCAAACTTTTGACGCGCGTCAAAAGTTGAAATATTTCAACTCGAGCAGCATTTGACGCGCCGCAAAATACGTGAACGCGCCCTTCGCCCGTGCCCGGCAGCGGGCATGCCGCGCCGCAAATCAGATTTTGACGCGCCGCAAATCAAGTTTTGCTGCCCGTTTTCTCGGCAGCAAATGCTGCGGCAGCAAAGCAGCAACGCGTCTCTACATTCACTTTGAATGGGATCACGACGCGCGTCAACTTTTTGCATCTTTTGGTGTGAACGCAGGGTTACAAGATGGTCGGCAGTAACCATATCCCTTGGTTCGAACTATTCCTCTTTATTTTTATTACTGAACCTGTCTACTAGAAGCAGCACGGGCGACTCACTGCACGGCCACGTTGTCGGTGCTCACGTGCCACATGTTGAATGGCGATCCTCAATGACGCAGCAGACAGGCAGAGAAGAACGGGTCACGGCACCATTTGTAGCGGTTGCGTACTCTCTCGTTGCGTTGTGATTGAGACCACGATGGAACCATTGGCAGCCAGCCGTTTATTCTGGTGGAATATTTAACATGGGAAATGCTCTTTGAGAACCCTCACAATGGCAGCCTCTCCCAGCCGGGGTATACGTAGACTAGCCATTTACATGGAAATAAATATCACATTAAACAAATTAATATTTGAATGGGCGTTTGGTGACATACCTGGTGGAATATTTAACATGGGAAATGCTCTTGTACATTGTACATTTAGACTCCCGTAATACATCGCCAAAGTGTGGATTCATATTTAACTGCTCTGACTACCTACCTCTCCCAGCCGGGGTATACGTAGACTGAGGAGAGGAGGCAGCAACGTACAATACAACCCCCGCATTGCGCTAGGGGGAGCTCTAGCACTCCAACCAAGGCTCCCACTACCACAGCCAGCGCAAGGATCTCGCTGGCAATGGCAAGTGGGAAGCATTAACCCTGCTACACCGGCATGCTATCGTTAGTTAAGGGCCTATCAGACAGGATACATTCCACAGCTTTCAGATATATGTTGTGTTTGAGCTGGTGTTTCCCTCATCAGCTTGACATTTCACATCAATTTTTTCCAGTTTGGAGAACTGTAAACAGCCAGCCTTGTGACGCTTTCGGCTTTCCATTGAACATCCCACTTGAATTTCGACTGGCTCCCTTGGTTGGGATGTCGAAGAGTTTACTTACAGGCCCGTTGACATCACAAAAAGACAGTTACCTGCGTTCGAAGCAGTGTTGAATGTACAGTGTTTTGCGGAAACTGGCAAAATCATACAAATTCACACCTGCTTCTCTTAATCTGGTGTGAAATTATTATTATCTTGGTAACTGATTTGCACGTTTACGTTGCATGTTTATCTCGTTCCACCTCTTCTCCCAAACCTGTCGTACCAGTGGGGAAGAGTCAACCTGCACAAACAACACATGACATCTTTATGACGGTCAAGAGAGTGTGTGTGTGCGTGCGTGCGCTACTAATGCATATTCGATGAGATGGGTACTTTATTAATTCCTGACGGGGAAACATGTATGCTATTGTATTCACTGTATTCTCCCTCTCTCTTCTCAGCCGGACTCCCTCCCAGCCCCAACATGTGTGGTATCTGGGCTTTATTCGGCAGCGATGAGTGCCTGTCCGTCCAGTGCACCAGCGCCATGAAGATCTCTCACCGGGGGCCCGACGCCTTCCGCTTCGAGAACGTCAATGGTTTCAACAACTGCTGCTTCGGCTTCCACCGGCTGGCCATCGTGGACCAGCTGCATGGCATGCAGCCCCTGCGCGTCAAGAAGTTCCCCTACCTGTGGCTGTGCTACAACGGGGAGATCTACAACTTCCAAGCGGTAGGCCCCGGACCCTGTCGTTGGTTTACACTGAATCAACACCGTCAGATGTGGGCTCAGACCCTGGTGCAGTATTCATGTAGAGGTACCTTCTCAGGCCAGGCACTTAACTAGTTAAATGAGTTGCTACAAATTCTCTGTTACATAAAAGAAGCAGACCCAAGTGTTATGAGCAACACCTGTGTTGAGTCCTGAGATGACGACTTTAGGAAAGGGTTTTGTTCTATAGTGCAGTTCTATTAAACGGTTTAGTTCTATAGTGCAGCTCTATGTAAAGGGTTCTGTTCTATAGTGCAGTTCTATTAAAGGGTTTAGTTCTATAGTGCAGCTCTATGTAAAGGGTTTTGTTCTATAGTGCAGTTCTATTAAAGGGTTTAGTTCTATAGTCCACCTCTATGTAAAAGGGTTTTGTTCTACAGTGCAGCTCTATGTAAAGGGTTTGGTTCTACAGTGCAGCTCTATTAAAGGGTTTTGTTCTATAGTGCAGCTCTATGTAAAGGGTTTGGTTCTATAGTGCAGCTCTATGTGAAGGGTTTGGTTCTATAGTGCAGCTCTATGTGAAGGGTTTGGTTCTATAGTGCAGCTCTATGTGAAGGGTTTGGTTCTATAGTGCAGCTCTATGTGAAGGGTTTTGTTCTATATTGCAGCCCTATCCATTAGCTCCTATATGTTGGCCTCTGTTAACAGCGTTCTCTCTTCCCCATGTCTTCAGCTTGGGAAGAAGTTTGGGTTTGACTACCAGACGGAGATGGACGGCGAGGTGCTGCTCCACCTCTACCAGCGCTTCGGCGTGCAGAAGATGGCATCCCTCCTGGACGGGGTGTTCGCCTTCGTCCTGCTAGACACGGCCAACAGGAAGGTGTTCCTGGGCAGGGACACCTACGGCGTGCGGCCCATGTTCAAGCTGTCCACCGACAACGGCTTCATGGCCGTTAGCTCGGAGGCCAAAGGTACGCGGAGGGGTGGGACGTCGCCCTGTGGCTCCTCCCACTGAGCGTCTCTCAGACTCTATAGAGACTCTACACAGCTTCGTCACTCCCAGATATGTAGAATCGTAGTTCCAGCGTGACACGAGTGGATGCTAGTTCCTTCATTTTACGTTTACATTCATTTAGTCTTATTCAGTCTGCCAGTAGGTCTTTTGGTTTTGATTAGTTTCACCATTGGTCTGGTTTCTAGGTGTACTGTTCCCGGCCTATGCTCCGTGATTGGTCGTGCTCATATGTCAGTCATGACCACTTCCTGACAAGTAGGCTGTCTGCGAAAAAAAAAAATTTGGCCCAGTGCTGTGTCCCAGATTTTCCAACGTCTGACTGCGAGACTAGTGAAATGTACTACTACTATACTCTACTGATACTAATAGTCTGGGAGTCTACATCGTCAATGGTGAACTCTGATAAAGGCACCACCGTAGCCATTGCAATGCGCTGGCTAACCCTCCTAAATGACATGTTTCCCCTCTCCAGGCCTTACTGACCTCAGCCACGCCATGCCTACCAATGCCAAAATCATTCCCTTCCTGCCGGGCCACTTCGAGACCTTCGACCTCAAGACCACGGGCAAGGTGGAGTTGCTAGAGCGCAGCAGTGGTCGCTTCCACTGCTGCACCCAGGAGCCTGCCCACTCCCTGTACGACTCCGCGGAGGTCGTCTCCGGTAGGCCCCCTCGGACTTCTCCCCCATTCCCCCCCCCCTAGACCCCCTAGACCCCTAGCTGGTCCCCCCAAGACCCCTCAGACCCCCAGCTTTGGCCGCCCCTCTTAGATATTTATAGATATATTCAACAACAGCTGTTAAAGTTTATAGTTTGTGTACAATGTTGTATTCTTTTTTTTATGTTTTTGTGACCAATGTTCATTATGAATACGTGCTCCTTTACAGTTCCTCCTCCATTAATTGCCGAGATAGATCACAAGGTAACATTTTGAACGGTGTTTCCCAGGTTTTGACGAGGAAACAGTGAAGCGCAACATCAGAGTGCTCTTTGAGAGCGCCGTACGCAAACGCCTGATGGCCCAGAGGAGGATCGGATGTCTCCTCTCAGGTGAGCCGCTGCTGTTCAGTACAAGGAGGATAGTATTACTTTGTGATAAATTCAACTTTATACATCTTAAATATACAGTTAAAGGGACTCTTACCTTTGTTGCATTTTTACACTTTTTTTGGATAAGGTTAAATTGGTATTAATAAGGTAATAACACTCTAATATGCAAGACAGACCCACCAGGAGTAAAAACAAACAATTATTTTACTCTCATAATATTTAGTGAAAACTTCAACCAATAAAATTCTTCGGACCGAATGACCTTATTGGCCGACAGACCTGTCTGTTTGCTGCATGGATATATAAGGTTTTCCGTCTGCTTCTTGTGGCGCATTCGGGCCCGCGTCATCAAGGCGCGTCCTCAACTAGAGGGTTTGTTTTGATTCCACGGCAGACAGTAGCGAGTAGCGACCGTAGCGACTGACGATGGCAGACCAAAGTGGTCCACGGTGTACTGAAACTGCACCATTCAGTCCGATTAGGGGACTCATCTCGGACTCAGACTCACAGAGTTACCCTCCTCTGGAGCCTCAGGAAGACCTCCAGACTGTTGGCCACCAACTGCACCATTCAGTCCGACAAGGGGACCCGATTCGGCCTCAGAAGCCAAGTGGTCCCGCTCCCCTGGATGATTCTCAGGACCTCCAGACCGTTGGCAACCAACCGCACCACTCAGTCCGATTAGGGGACCCGTTTCGGACTCAGACGCGAAGTTGTCCCGCTACTCTGGAGCTCCGGGAAGACCTCCAGACCGTTGGCACCCAACCGCACCACTCAGTCCGATTACGGGACCCATTTCGGACTCAGACGAGACGTTGTCCGGATACTCTGGAGCTACAGGAAGACCTCCAGACCGTTGGCACCCAACCGCACCACTCAGTCCGATTACGGGACCCATTTCGGACTCAGACGCGACGTTGTCCCGCTACTCTGGAGCTACAGGAAGACCTCCAGAACGTTGGCACCCAACCGCACCACTCAGTCCGATTACGGGACCCATTTCGGACTCAGACGCGACGTTGTCCCGCTACTCTGGAGCTACAGGAAGACCTCCAGAACGTTGGCACCCAACCGCACCACTCAGTCCGATTACGGGACCCATTTCGGACTCAGACGCGACGTTGTCCCGCTACTCTGTTTGTAATGCTCATACACCTTTCTTATACTCAGTGGGACCACTGTCCTTCAACATGGGGCCTCAAAACGGTATCGCACGAAGCCCATAAAATGACAGTGAGCCACCTGCTAAATTTCTTGTTTACTAGACCCCTGGTAGATATTATGACCCCTGGGAGTCTAAACATAACCCATGGGAGTCTAAACATAACCCATGGGAGTCTAGAACTTTTGTACTGTAGCGACCCTGGGACAGTTAAATAGTTTGTGTGTTATGTGTTACATTATATTTCGTTGTCCGCTATGCCAGTTGTTCTATGTGTATGTATTGTAATGTTCTTCTTGTCAATCAGCATGGGGGCGAATCATTAGGTCAGCTGGGGGAGGGCCTTGGAAGAACAGGAGGGTGGGGGCCTGCACGCGAGTGAGACCGTGTTGGGGGTTGCCGGGGTAACCGGGGTTTGTTTTGTGTCGGTTTTCTGCCGTTGGTTACAATGTTACGGGTTTCAATGACCTGGTTTTGGTTCATTAAAACTACCTTCAACTACTAATGACTCGACATCATTATGTCACCGGCGAGGTCGTTACAGTACTCTAAAAAATAACGCTTAGTTTTGTACGCTTAGGGGGTGGGGCATTGGAGGAAGGCGGGATGATTTGAATGTGCTGTAATTCTCAAATGCAACAAAGGTCCGAGTCCCTTTAATGGCTAAACATGCTAAACTCTGCATCATGGCTGTCTGCACCATCAATTAATCAATCAATGTCGAACTCGGATAAACTGGAAGTTAACATCAAATCCCAATGTGTGACGAAAACCAGGTGGTCTGGACTCCAGTTTGGTCGCTGCCACGCTGGTGAAGCTGGCCAAAGAGGAGAAGCTGCCCTACCCCATCCAGACCTTTGCCATCGGGGCAGAAGACAGCCCAGACGCCATGGCGGCCCGCAAGGTGAAGCCCGCCACCCTCCCTCAGACACAGGCCTCACGGAAACCCTTTGCTATGGCAGATACCATCAACGTGTGTGTGTGTGTGTGTGTGTGTGTGTGGGTCTCAGGTAGCCGCACACATCGGCAGTGAGCACCACGAGATCAGCTTCACGGCGGAGGAGGGCATCCGAGTGGTGGAGGACGTCATCCTCCACCTGGAAACCTACGACATCACCACCGTGCGTGCCTCCATCGGTGAGTGGGTGTTCTCCACCGTTCACAACCCTGCAAGTCTTATAGCGCGCCCTGGTACAGAGAAGTAGCAGACCTGTGTTATGGGCGACTTCTGGGTTTACCTACACGGCCTGCCATGTGTACATTTCTATATAGAAAGCCTTTAATAATGGATATGCCATAAGTAGACGCATTCCTGACCTGTTCCCGGTGTCTTCTTCCTGCGCCCACAGGGATGTACCTCGTGTCCAAGTACATCCGAGAGAAGTCTGAAAGTGTGGTGGTCTTCTCCGGGGAGGGGTCGGATGAGCTCACCCAGGGATACATCTACTTCCACAAGGTTGGTCCTGAACACACGGCCTGATACTGCCGACCAACAGGCCCCGGGAAGCCATAGGATAGACCTGCAGCCAATGGGAGCGTGTGGGACAAATCAGCTGCAGGCATCTTGTTTGTTCACAGCGCTTCAACTGGGCGCTACACTGCACGGTCATAGTATAGGTTCCACCGCATATTAATCTAGCAGTCGTGATTTGCTGGACGTGGGGGGGTCACCGTGGGGCATGCGCCAGATAAACAAGAGATTGCAGATAGGTCTGGTTCCCGGGCTGGCACTCTTGTGTTTTTAGATTACCTACGTACTGTTATAGAGGTTCTAGTAATGTTGATCGGGGCTTGATGAAGCCTGCCTCATTTCCTGTCAGAGAAATGTAGGAGATTTGTTTACTTCGAATTTAAAAGTATTTATTTCTTGAAAATACATGAGCATCTTCAGTGTGGGGTCACGGGTAAGTTGTCGTTAAGCACAGTTTGGTGAGGTTCCTGAAAGTTCAGAAACATTACAAATGAGTCATGGGTAGCTATTACACCAAAACATTAGACAACCTCTAGGTGGCAGTAGAGGCTCATTAACAAGTAAAGAACAGCGAAGATAAAGTGAGCTGTTCACCTGGCCGATTTTCAAGCGGCGACATTCAGTCCGTGACAGAGGTGAAGGTAAACATAACGGGAATAGTTTAAATAAACCAAGTTTCCAGTTGGTCTGGAGGGGCGTCTGGCAAGTATAGTTAAGACAAACTTCAGCACTTGGTCAAAACACGCACTGCTACAATGTTCGCACACGCTGAACAACAAATAAAGGCTTGATAACGACAGGAGCGTCAAGCCTGTCGCACATCCGCATGTATGCACATCCGCATGTATGCACATCCGCATGTATGCACATCCGCATGTATGCACATACGCATGTATGCACATACGCATGTATGCACATGCACACTGGGGTATGGTTTAGCGAGATTCTAATGAGCACACCCACTTACAGCAGGGGAGTTTATGCTCACCGTGTTATCAAAGCAACCTATATTTACCAACCACCGTGCCAGGAAACATCGGCTTGGCCGCCGACTGCTGAAGATGAATGATTAATACAAAAGATAACGATAATTATAGGTCTGTGAATGTAGTTTACCACAATGGATGCAGTAAGAGGAATACGTGAAGGAGAATTTAAGTACATAAAATTCATGAAATTGGAAAAGCAACTGCTTTTAAGTGCTTCAATATTTACAGGTTAAGAAATTTACCATGGTGCGATTAACATTAATGTCACTTTCTACAAAACTGACCTTTACAATATATTCCAGAAGCTCTATTTTGTGCTAAAAATAAATTCCAGTCTGCAAGAAGCTTCCCCTTGGAAACAACCGACCGCCTTGTTACTTCAATGATGGTCGACCGCTTCTTTCCTCCAGGCTCCTAACCCCGACTCACTGGACCTTTACACTGTGTCCTCCAGGCTCCTAACCCCAAGGCGGCGGCAGAGGAAAGCGTGCGACTCCTGGAGGAGCTCTACTTGTTTGACAACTTGCGAGCCGACCGCACAACCTCTGCACACGGGTAACACACGGGACACGCGCGGGACACGCGCGGGACACGCGCGGCTCACACACGGGACACGCACGGGACACGCGCGGCTCACACACGGGACACGCGCGGCTCACACACGGGACACGCGCGGCTCACACACGGGACACGCGCGGCTCACACACGGGACACGCGCGGCTCACACGCGACTCACACACGGGTCACTGGATCCTCTCTGTTTCCATACGGTTCCTAGTGATGCTCTATTGAGGGTATCGCCACATGCATCACGCAACATGGTGCACCCCTAATTAATACCCATAATGCAATGCACCTTTCCCCCCGATGCCTAACGGTTCCATTCAGACACCAGTTATCTCCAGACATGTATGGGCGTGTTTTGGGGTCATAAAGCAGGCGACAGGTCTTGGAGGTCCCCCCTGACAGATGGTTTTCACAGAGAAACAGTATTTGCCGACCCTGTATACAGACCCACACACGGGTCATGGTAGGACCCCCTCAGCTGCTGCTCAGTGCTTACGGAGTGTGTTGGCTCCTTTGAGCCACCAGGGCCCCCGATAGGAGACCGGTCCTCAGTCGTTGAGACCCGGGCCACTCAAGTAAACCAAGACCTGTGGGATTATTTATCCAAATAATGCACGACCCACCGACCCATTACTGGGACGTGATTAGTGTACAAACTCTCCTTATGCCGGTTCCCTGGTTAGTGTGCTATGGAGTCTTCACTATGAAGGGAACAGCAACCAGGACCCTCCCCTTTACAGAGTAGCTGAAGACACTTAAAAAATAACCATCTGTGTTTGTCCACCAGGGGTCAGTCTTTACAAACTCTCCATCAGATGTTCCCCGGCCTTCAAGGCCTCACACTCATGATTCTGACTGAAAACATACCAGACATACTGAAAACAAAGTGAATGAGTGAATCTATTCTGTTTAAGTAAAACATCAGCATAATTAATGTTGAACATGATGCAGTATGGATGAGTGGTTTATTACAGGGCAGACAGTTGATGACTTGCATTTAGAAATGATGGAACCATTGAGTCACGACTCAAACTACACGGTAAAGATCCTACAAACAATATGATCCGTAACCCATTGGGGCCTTTTTTTAGACTGTGAATGAGTCGTAATTCGATCGGAGTGAATTAGAGGGGAAATTACATCCTCGGGGGGGAAATGGAATATAATCTTTATTAATCTTTAGAGTGGGGAGGGGGGGGTAAAAACTCATACCGTTTTGTTATTGCAAAGGAATATTGGAAAAGGAATATTAAGCTTGTTAATAATGAGTTGATGTTCCAATAATGTCCTGGTTGTGTTTCCTCTACAGGCTGGAGCTGAGGGTGCCTTTCCTGGACCATAGGTTCACATCCTACTTCCTGTCCCTGCCAGAGGAGATGCGGACCCCCAAGGTCAGTGTCCCGTCAACCCCCAATACTAACAGAGGGAAGGCTGCAGTGGTTAGTGCAGTCAGGGGCCGGCCCTCCCCAGGAGGGCCGGTCATTCATCTGTGGTTAGGCTGTGTTGCTCGGCCTGTCGTTGTCTTCCCATTACATTGCACCTTCATTTGGTGTTTAACCTTCACACAAAATCTGCTGTGATGAACCTTTTTATATCCCTCATAAATGAATATAAACCCATACCAACTGGCTGTTTTAAGATGGTTAATATGTAGTCTGATGTTGAATACATAACATACAGTTGGCCATATAAAGTATTATAATTCAGCCAATGTTTACTCCGGTGCCTTGTGTTGACACACAAATAAGGTAATCCTAATTTATTTTTACTATGCCAGCTACCCCCTTGTATTCCTAAATTAGACTACATTTTTGCAGATTTTTCCATAATCCTTTTCCAAACAAAGATTAGTTGATTGCAGGTTTCACATTTACAAGTTTAACATGGTGTGTGTGTGTGTGTGTGTGTGTGTGTGTGTGTGTGTGTGTGTGTGTGTGTGTGTGTGTGTGTGTGTGTGTGTGTGTGTGTGTGTGTGTGTGTGTGGTGTGTGTGTGTGTGTGTGTTAACCTGATTCTGCTCCATATCTGTATTAATAGGCAGCCGCCACATATGGAGGAGACGCTGCTTCCTGTATCCATAGACTGAGATCAGACATGTCAAAGAGATTCTGGGCTTGATGAGTGCATCTACCAGTGTTTGTGTTCAAGATTTGTTATTGTAAAATGTGAACATAAATAAATGACTAAAATGTGTGTGTGTGTGTGTGCAGAACGGCGTGGAGAAGCACCTCCTCCGGGACTCCTTCAAGGGCCTGGGTCTGATCCCCGACGAAATCCTGTGGAGGAGGAAGGAGGCGTTCAGCGACGGGATGACCTCCGTGAAGAAGTCTCTGTACACCAGCCTGCAGGAGCACATGGAGGGCCAGGTGAGCATCTCTCCACCCAGGGTCCTACTGGGCCTCCCTTATGCCTCCGCACGGTGTCTATCAGACATTAGGCTGGTTGTGGGTTTGAAACCGGAATAGACCCTTTACACAAGGGCTTCACCTTAGGTGCAACACAGGGGATGTCATCACATGACTTATAGGGCTGCTGCCCCCAGGTACGAGGGTACAACAGAGCTCGTTTTTTTTTTTCCACATCAACAGTGAAAGTAACACCTGGATGGTTCCTTTTCAAATGCGTGTGCTAGGGATGTGCATTTCTGGCAAAAATACTATTCGATATTCGCTGAGAAGTATTCGCATAATATTCGAAAATCAGTCAATCCAGAACCCCCGCACGCACCTCGGATACACGCACACACACAATGACACAGGGAGAGGCTGTTATGATTTGTATGAAATCAATCTGTTTATTTCAACAACTGTGCCATCAACATTCAACATCAAAATTATTTCAACGTGGGCTTAGGCAGATAGGCCTACATGCGCCGAAAACGGATCGCTATTTATTTCTTTATTTTACTGAACACAGCCTGCATGACCGTGAACTAGACACATCAAAAAAATAACCTCAGTGTCTTTTTACAATTAATTTGTTACCAGCATTCTAGTGTTGATCAGCAGAGAAATAGTCCGCCAAAGACGTTGACGTCGCTTAGCAACCGAGAACACTATTCACCACCGGAAGTTGTGAAGGCCCATGCATTGAGAAGAGCTGTGTAATAAATAAAGATAGTCACATTCATTATTCGATATTCTACGTGACTCAGACTATTCGATGATCGTTGCCCATCCCTAGCGTGTGCATGTTAAAGGGCTGTACGTAGACACGCAGAGCCCTCTCCATAGCCTGAGAGCATCCAATATTTTTAACTATCTGTCGACGCCATGGACCTATTGGTCGACGCAACGGATACGGCAAGGGCTGTGATTGGTCCTCTAACATTCATTTCCGGAATCACTTCTCCGGTTTGACTTTGCACCTTAATTACTTTGTACATCGTTTACTTTGCACCTTAAGGACCAATAAAACACAAAATAAGATTTGAAAAGCTTTGGAAGTTTAATTACAACACTGCTTACATGGTTTGTAGTCAACATATTAGATGGATCGGGCGGCGAATTGCAATACGTATCCGACATCCCAACGGAGAGCTGCTGAGGGGTCTCCGTAGTTACGGAGTCGGATTAGAGTCGGAGTAGTATACTTTGGCTAAACGTTCCGGGTGGTACTCCGACTTCAAGTTTCAAATTCCGCATCGCAAAACAAGCCGTTATATTCGCCATATTAACGCTATGTACGCCACATTTACGTACTGCGATACACCTCTGTACCCGCTCCGAAATGCCTTTACCGTGACGGTTCGGTACAAATACGTGTACCGTTAACACCCCTAGTAGTACCGGCACCAGGTACGCAGTAGTACCGTCACCAGGTACGCAGTAGTACCGGCACCAGGTACGCAGTAGTACCGTCACCAGGTACGCAGTAGTACCGTCACCAGGTACGCAGTAGTACCGTCACCAGGTACGCAGTAGTACCGTCACCAGCTACGCAGTAGTACTGTCAAAAAAATAGTACTGTTCACAGTAGTACAGTATTACTGTCATCAGGTTGGCAGTAGTACAGTAGTACGGCCACCAGGGTAGCATCATCTTATGTTATCACTAGAAAAGCGTTTGAATAAGGCCCAATCCCATTTCTACCCCTTACCCCTTCCCCTTACCCCTCCCCCTCGTTTTGAAGGGGGAGGGGTAAGGGGAAGGGGTAAGGGGTAGAAATGGGATTGGGCCTTAGAGAAGATAAGGGGCCTCTTTAACACGGTGTGGATGACCCTCCCCTCAGGTGAACGACGCCCAGCTGGAGAAAGCCCACAAGACCTTCGCCCACAACCCGCCCAAGACCAAAGAGGCCTACTACTACCGGCAGGTGTTTGAGAAGCACTTCCCGGGCCGTGGCCAGTGGCTGCCCCACTACTGGATGCCCCGCTGGATCAAAGCCACTGACCCCTCCGCAAGAACCCTGGCCATCTACACGCCGGACAAGGAGCAGGATCAGTAACCAGGACCAGTCACCACTCACCAGGCCCAGTAACCAGGACCAGTCACCACTCACCAGGCCCAGTAACCAGGACCAGTTGTCCATCCCTTCCCCCCCCCCACCCATTCAATTTGTTAGCTTGTTCAATAGTTGGATAGTGCTTATGTAAGTGTCAGACACCTAGCAGCAGCCTGCTAGACGTCATCTATCTTGGTACGACGGCAGCATGAAGTCTACCCATTCCTCAGAGCGGGCCTTCTGTATGTATGGTCAGCAGGTCTGGGACATGGGCAGAAGCTATTATCGGGGAGGACCTTGGTCTCAGCTCGGACTCCGTTCTGACTCTGTAGGTGTTATTAAGTGATGACTGCTTTGAAATGTTGACGGTTATCTGAATCTTAATTTAAAACAAACACTGGAAGACTATGGTTTCATTAAAAGTGCTTTTTCCTGGCTGTTCCTGGTTGTTTTTACGTGAGTGATTCTGAATCCTGAGTTGTGTCACGGTGCCTGAGCCATCAGTCTATTCCTGCTCTTCATCATCCATACTCCGTATTCCAATTACAATCAGGGCATTTAGCAGACGCTTTTATCCAAAGCGACTTACACCGGTTAATACACACATTGACACACCAACGGCAGAGTCAACCATGCAAGGCGACAGCCAGCTCGTCAGGAGCAGTTAGTGTTAAGTGTCTACTTAAGTGTGAACTTAGCAACCTTTCAGTTACAAGACAACTGCTCTACCTCCTGGTGCGTTTTAGTATTCTCTGTGAACCGACTCGGACCTCGGATGTGACGTCACGCCCACACTTCAAGCGTTTTATTATGATTCGGTCGTTGGAGAAAAACATGGACTGCACCCGGAAAGCTGTTGTCGCGGTAGCATTGGCAGAGTACCAGGTGCTCCAAAATAAGTAGGCCATAGGCAGAGATACGGACGCAGTAAGCTATTGCAGTAATACGAGTGATTGAAATTCTCATTTAAACCACCAAAGAGGTCCAAACACAATGAAAACAGTTCCTACTTCAAGTCCCACTGGGCGTAGCCATCTTGAATTATGTCTCGGAAACCTTGCTCGGCCTCCTCCTGAATTCTTCCGAGCAAGCAAGTTCGCCATCCGAGGAAAAGGGGCGTGTTCATGCGTGTCGCTAGGCAACGTCCTCGGACCTCCGAGACGGATGGATAAAAAAACGTAGCATGAGCTGACCCCTTCCTCACTCCATCCTGTCGAGGTCTACGACTTAACACTCGACACTGGACAATCAGGGCTCCATTCGGTTTGAATCAATAAAGAAAATAGTTTTATTGTACAGCATCAAGCTACTATAACACATTTTGGCATGTTGCACCCTTTTGGAAAAACCTCCAAACATCTCAGAACTCCATTTTAAAAAGGGAAAGGAGAAGTCAGTACAGCTGGTCTCGGGGAGGAGGGGGTGGTGATGAAGACTTGTATGAGGCACTATACAGTGAATTTGGCAGTGCAATTAACCCCACAGAACTCCGCCCCCAAACCCAACATAGTCACGCATTCAGCCAATCAAATCATAGAGCAGAACATGTTTTGTCGAGGCCACTGATAACGCACAACCTCGGTCTAACCGTCATGAAGGGAACTGAATTGGCACAGGTATTCACGGCACCGCTACGACACTACGATGAGAAACAGTTTATTAGAATAGATCAGCTATAGGTTCTTCTTCTCTCTGAGCGGACTGGCGCTCCCTGCTGTCGAGACCGGGTGACCCCCGCTCTGGAGCAGGGGTCTGAGGCGGCACCGCGCGGGGGGGGGGGGGGGGGGGGGGGCTAGCGGCGGCGGCGGCGTTGCTCGTAGTCGTGCCTCGAGCTCCACTCGTACGAGTCTGAGGGTGAGAGAAGAGGAACACCTTTAGTCCGTGTCTCCTTGGGAGACGCTTCACTGGACAGTGTGTTGTAGACTAGCCCACGGTACCTGGATCCTCCGTGTTCCGCTTGCCCATCAGGCCGACGAAGGAGTTGATTTTATGCCCTGGGGAGGAGACACAGGACTGGTTAGAACATCAGAGGAGCACCACCGACATACTGGCTGGGGATTGCACTCTGACCCCATGATACATCCATGAGGCCTAAAGTCTGGGGTAAGTTAACCATGGGGGTTAGTAAACCCAGGGTTAGTTAACCCCCAGGGTTAACTTTCAGCGTTAACTAACCCAGGGTTTACCAACCCTGTGGTTAGTTAACCCTGGGGGTTAGTTAACTCTGGGGTTGGTAAACCCTGGGGTTAACCAAGGGTAAACCCTGGTAACCAACCCTAGTCTGCCAAGGTTTAACTAACCCCAAGGTTAGTAAGTTGACCCTGGGGTTAGTTCCCCCTGGGCGTGGTGATGCTGCCTGCGGCCCGTCCGTCTGCTGCGTGCGGTGTTGGAGAGATGGTATCACGGTGAGGAATCACCCTGTAGTCGGATGCATGCTCTAGGGCATGCGTCACTGTGCGACCAATCACGGTAATGGAATGGAATTAAGTCACGGTGCAGTGGGCGCGTGTGGGTGCGCTTAAGGTAAGACGCGACTCCAGGGAACAGCACAGTAAAACAGCAGAAACCAAAAGAAAGAACAACACTTTGATTGTGTCTGGGAGCAATGAGGTGGATTCACTACAGCGCGGCACACCTCCGCCTAGTTAGGGTTTGACTCCTTAACGGAGCAGCCTAGTTCTCCTCGGCCCGAGAGAAACACCAGAGGGATGAGAGGAGAGATACAAGAGATGAGCGGACAGGTACAAGAGATGAGAGGAGAGACACCAGAGAGATGAGAGGAGAGGTACAAGAGAGGAGAGATATCAGAGATGAGAGGAGAGATACCAGAGAGATGAGAGGAGAGGTACCAGAGAGATGAGAGGGAGCGGTGTGTAGTGTTTGAGGGGAGGAGAGACCGCACTCAGAGCTCTCTCAGGAGTGTAAAAAAACAATCTTACTGAGACGTCCTGACAGCAAAATAAACGTGCATATTTTCCTGCTGCTTGATGGTTTAACACATTTAACTGTGTGTAGGGAAGTGTGTTTAGAGAGAAAAGCAAACCTTCAAAGACCTATTAAGCTGACGGGGTGGTGGTAAATTAATTAAACCCCATTTGATAATGGATTTATTTTTCCTTTGCAACAACAATTAATGAGCCGAACCCTTACATGCAAGACATGGCGTACAACTCAATTAAGATAAACGACGTTACAATTAAAGCGCAACATGCCTCATAGTCAGCGGACGGAGCCACAAACATAATTTATTATTCAACATTTGTATTAATTAAAAAAATATGTATTTCTCGGAAATAACTCATTTAGAAGCAGCGCTACTTACTCTTGCGGGTGATCTGTGCATCTGCTTAATAAGGAAGAGAAAAAATGTATTAGAAAAAATAATTGCATATCGTAGGCTACATACAGACCTACACGGACAGAGAGAGACAAACCCTGTCATGTTATTTATGTCATGTTATTCATGACATGTAATTTATGTCACGTTTTTGATGTCACGTTATCCACGATGCCGGGGATAAGGGTCTCTGCTCACCGGCGGAGCGCCTCCCATGAGGCCAATGAACTGCTGCGGCCGGGGCTTCCTCGTCATCCTCCGGAGGATCTCCCGGAACGGGTCCGGGGCCAGCCAGCCGTCCTGAGAGAAGCAAAGCTCGCTCAACTCTCGGTCCAACCTCAGTGAATCAGCCCGCGGGGTCCGGTTTCAATTACCGGGCTCACACTACAGAGCTAAAGAGACTTTCCATTTAAAGATCAATAAAAAGTCCACTTAGGGGGGCTCGGCAGCCGTCCAACCCGCAAAGTCAAACAAACCTTTAGACGCTCGCACTTCCACTGTGGAGCATCTTCTTTAGTGTTACTCCGAGTATGAAGTAACACTATAGGCTACATAACGATCTACGTAGGACCTACATTTGATCAACAATAACTTTGTCTTAAGAGAATAAAACTGGAGACCTGGACTGTATAAAACATCACTATATTATGTTTTAAACACATTGGAGACCTGATATCCTACCTGGATCTGATTACTCGTCCAATAATCAAGTTCTTCTTTAGGACCAATTTCTTCAGAAAACACTTGAGTGACAGCGCAGAGCACCACAAGGAGCGGAACGAGGGGCATCATGGCGCAGCGGCACGGCGGGGCGGTGAGGCGTTGCGCGGCGCGACTAGTCAGATAGCGCCTCGAGGCTTCGGCTGAATACAGTTGTGTTCAAACAGTAGATCTGCAGGTCAGAAGAATAAACTCAGCCTACTACTGAGACCCAGACTGTAGCCTCACGTGCAGCTCCTCCAAGTTACACCTGAGAGCGCGAGATACGCGCCATACCAGCCCTTCAAGCGTGCGTGCGCAAAAGCGACCCCGTGTTCAGTGGCCCCCCCTGTCGAGTTGTGAGCGCGCTCGCCTTTCACTTTCCGCCTCTGCGTCTCTTCGTGCCCACCCAGTCCTGAGCGCGCTGTTATATAGGCTGTCGGTGTGGGTCCGGGGAGGCGTCAGGTGTGTCGTGGTGAGCTTTAAGTCAGTCCCCCACCTCACATGGTGCGCACTAGTTCTCTGTGGGTCCCGGTCCGGATGATGCAGGAGCTTTATTTAAGTTCTGCTGCGCCACGCTCACCATGAGAGCCAATTGGCACCCGTTATGAGTCACGACGAACCGCACGATGACGCGGTTCACCTGGCGTCACGGGGGCTCTTCGCCCTTTTTAAGAAAGCAATTGATTTCACGCAATGCTTGTAACATTCTACTGTATTCAAGTTTACACGCAGCAGACTCATAAAGTAGTTTTTGATGCAGGCTTCTCCACACAATGACTTATGTATTTATCTTTAAGCAAACAGAACCGCTGCACATAGGGTCCATGAACATGATTATTACCCGTGCATGTCATCATGCAATGCATATTACTTCTTCTTCTTCAGTTTCAGTAATTCATTGGCTAGCATTTCACGCCTGGAGGCGCATGTGACAATGCACCCTGGTACCAGGATGATTCATCCAGCCCCGTTACACACAGTGAGGGGCTCTGCATCACTCCAAGGCCCCCCTCTCGAAGCCATTGGGAGGTGTCGGCTCAAAGGGACGGAGGCCACTTGAAGGTGCGTTCGTTGCGGGGTCGCTGCTTTACATGAGAAAGGCTGTTTGTTTTAACACATAATGGAATCTGCCCTAGCCTCAGCACAAGACGGGGACAACGCGCTAAGTTCAGCCTCGTCGGAGCACTTGATCGGGAGCTTTTATGCCTCTAACAATATATTCAATTTTATTTACCCATGTGCTTTTTGGTTAATGCTAATATTTCCTTTCTTTCGTCCCCTTGGGCTCCTCTGTTGTCCTCCTCTCCTGACGCCTCTGCCATTCAGGTCCAACCAAAGATAACACAGGTTTCAGGAACGCATTTAAAGTGTAAGGCTGTTTTGCGAGGGACAATATATATTCAAGGCCGGAGTGGGACTCACTTTCAGCCCGGGAGTTACATGATACCGACAGGCCCATCCGAATGGTAGGGGTCGGGTCGGGGTGCTTTTACTATTTATGAGCAACTGAACAATGAAACCCTGTACGTGCCTCCCAACAAACAAAACTAATTGACACACAATTGAATAATCAACTAAAGAACCCATTCTAGTTTCGGAAAAAATAACATAAAATCACAGGGCCTACATATTATAGCACATGTTTTCCCATATATCTCCATATGTTGCAATCATAACTTTTGTCCAATAATTTCCTGCAATATTACAACTTTTTCCTAGAAACTGCATCCTATCGTTTGCCCTCATAACATTGTGCAGTGTGCACACCTGTAGCACTCTGCTACCTCCTAGACCTGTCTCATCAGCACTAGGCTGACTCAGTTCTGTGGCTGCACAAATAAAAACATTCTGCGGCTACATACATGCTAACCCCCTATAACATTTGTACTGACGAAGCATACAGATAATGATGGTTAGTTAGCTACTCTTTCTAAAATCTGCCCATTTTGTTCATCACCTGCAGCGTCTTTACTCGATGCTCGGAATCTGAATATATCTGTTATTCTCTAGCATTTCGCTGCATCCTCTTCCAGTGCTATTTTCTTATTGATTTTTGCCATCTCGGCTCCACCTTTCTCCTTTCTCTTTTTGCTGTCCATCACTTTAAACAAAATGTGTATCCCGTTCCCAGGATAACCTGTACACTCTCTACGAGCCTGCACCAGAGTTCAATGATGTCCTAGGTGTCACGTCTTTAGCTTTCTGACCAATCGCACACCTGGGCTTTGGGAGGGGCCGCTCTTTGGCTGTATCAATTGGGGAGGGGCCTCTGATTGGCTGTATCAATTGGGGAGGGGCCACACCTGGGCTGGACCACCTGGAGACAGTGAGGGAGAGGGAGACAGTGAGTGAGAGGGAGACAGTGAGGGAGAGGGAGACAGTGAGTGAGAGGGAGACAGTGAGTGAGAGGGAGACGGTGAGTGAGAGGGAGACAGTGAGTGAGAGGGAGACAGTGAGGGAGAGGGAGACAGTGAGTGAGATGGAGACAGTGAGTGAGAGGGAGACAGTGAGTGAGAGGGAGACAGTGAGGGAGAGGGAGACAGTGAGTGAGATGGAGACAGTGAGTGAGAGGGAGACAGTGAGGGAGAGGGAGACAGTGAGGGAGAGGGAGACAGTGAGTGAGAGGGAGACAGTGAGGGAGAGGGAGACAGTGAGTGAGAGGGAGACAGTGAGTGAGAGGGAGACAGTGAGTGAGAGGGAGACAGTGAGTGAGAGGGAGACGGTGAGTGAGAGGGAGACAGTGACTGAGATGGAGACAGTGAGTGAGAGGGAGACAGTGAGTGAGAGGGAGACAGTGAGGGAGAGGGAGACAGTGAGTGAGATGGAGACAGTGAGTGAGAGGGAGACAGTGAGGGAGAGGGAGACAGTGAGGGAGAGGGAGACAGTGAGTGAGAGGGAGACAGTGAGGGAGAGGGAGACAGTGAGTGAGAGGGAGACAGTGAGTGAGAGGGAGACAGTGAGTGAGAGGGAGACGGTGAGTGAGAGGGAGACAGTGAGTGAGAGGGAGACAGTGACTGAGAGGGAGACAGTGAGTGAGAGGGAGACAGTGAGTGAGAGGGAGACAGTGAGGGAGAGGGAGACAGTGAGTGAGAGGGAGACAGTGAGGGAGAGGGAGACAGTGAGTGAGAGGGAGACAGTGACTGAGAGGGAGACAGTGAGTGAGAGGGAGACAGTGAGTGAGAGGGAGACAGTGACTGAGAGGGAGACAGTGAGTGAGATGGAGACAGTGAGGGAGAGGGAGACAGTGAGTGAGAGGGAGACATTGAGTGAAAGGGAGACAGTGAGGGAGAGGGAGACAGTGAGTGAGAGGGAGACAGTGAGGGAGAGGGAGACAGTGAGTGAAAGGGAGACAGTGAGGGAGAGGGAGACAGTGAGGGAGAGGGAGACAGTGAGTGAGAGGGAGACAGTGAGGGAGAGGGAGACAGTGAGTGAAAGGGAGACAGTGAGGGAGAGGGAGACAGTGAGGGAGAGTGAGACAGTGAGTGAGAGGGAGACGGTGACTGAGATGGAGTACACAGCTCAGGCAGGCCGGATGGCGCAGAAAGGAACTTTTAGAAAACGCAATATTGTTAGCCCGCAGTAATCAGCCCGGCTGCCCCGGAACGTTGACGGCCCACCGGGAATACTGACTCTCCTGATTACCACTCCGGCCTTACCCCCATGGACACGCCCGATCTCGTCTGATCTCGGAAGCTAAGCATGGTCGGGCCTGGTTAGTACTTGGATAGGAGACTGCCTGGGAATACCAGGTGCTGTAAGTGGTGTCGGGTGGTGGCCAATAGGTGGCACTCTTCACTCTGGCCCCTTCACTCATCAATCCCGATGCCCCAGTGCAGTGACGGGGACACTGTGCTGTGGAAGGTGCCGTCCTTCGGAGGAGACGTCAAACCCAGGTCCTGACTCACTGAGGTCATAGAAGATCCCAGGGCACTTATCACAAAGAGTTGAGGTTTCCCCGGTGTCCTGTTCCAACCAAGCTCATTCAATCTTGCCCCCTAATCATCCTCCTGTGTAATCGGCTGACTCATTAATTCCCTCACTCTCCACCTCAAGCTGGTGTGTGGTGAGCGTTCTGGCGCAGATTGGCTGCCGTGCATCACCCAAGTGGGGGCTACCAACTGGTGGTGGTTAGTGAGGTCCCCCCTTCACTGTAAAGCGTCTTTGAGTGTCTAGAAAAGCGCTATATAAATTCAATCCATTATTATTATTATTATTATTATTAAATAAGTGAATATCTCTGGTCTATTCCTCCCTAAGGAGCTGTTAATAGGCACCCTGAGCGGCTCACTTCCAGGCTCGTGTCAGAGTGTGTGAGGTCTGTGTGAGCCGCTGCGGTTAAGCCTGGACTGGGGGACATCGCTCTGGGAAGGTGGGTGGGTTTGCAGGGAAAAGATGAGGGCATAAAGGGGTTGAGGGCTTAGAAGCTGAGGAAGAACAAAAGGAGGGGTTCAAGGGTCAGACTGGAGACCGGTGGGTGCGGAAACTTTCCCCAGACAAAAACACAGTGTGCCGTTCCTCTGTGGTTGATGCTCTCGTAAGACCCCCGTGGGCTGCGGGGGGAGAGTGTGTGTGAGTGGACGCAGCAGATGTGCGGGCAGGGGGAGGATTCACGGAGATGTAATTGCTAGCTACGTAATAGCTATGCAGAAGGGGGAAGGGGGGGGGGGGCGGTTGCAGAGGAGGGCTGTCAATCAGTGTTGTGCATGTCTGCGGTATGTGCATCAAACACATGCTAATTGGTCTAGCGAAGGTAGGGGTTGGTGTAGCAACACAGACACAAGGACAAAGGACAGAGCGTATTTGGAGGCATGTGGGTACAGTTATATGTGGCCTCTCTAAAAGAATACGATGAAAAACAAGGGAACTTCTTCCCTGCATCCCTGAGGACACACATTTGTATTCAAGAGAATGATTATGTATTAGTGGAGATGACCATGGCCATCTGGGTGGGATCGCTTATGCAGCTGTGAGCCAATTAGAGGGCGTCCCTCATGCAGCCCTGGTGTGCATTTGCATACAAATTCAGAATTCCTCAATTATAATAAATGGTAATAAATGTGTTAAATGTCAAATTCAAAATAGACTAAATATGATTTTTAGCGATTGCAAAACAGCGATATTATTCAAACGAAACAAAACCAAGAATAATTTTTGCGTCAGTTAGCCAAACGCAACACTGGTACGCCTCCATTCCTGGAGCTGTGCCAACAGGGACTACAGCAGGAGACACCGCAGCCTTCTCCCATTTACCCATCACGCATCTGTCTTCCAGGCGCACTACAAGATACAGACCTTTCAGTGAAAAGATCACTGCTAGCAGACCTGTCGCCAAAGCTAGCGAGCTATAACGACATGACCAGAGTCTTCCGCAAGGCTAGTCAGCCTGTTGCTAAAGCTAGCCAGCTAGCATCACATGACTTGAGTCTTCCACAAGGCTAGCAGACCTGTTTCTAGAGCTCACGAGCTAGTCACAGGTTTTGGGGCTGTTGCCTGAAGAGAGGTGTGTTTTTTAGATTCTCTGGCTGGTTTTCCCAAACTGCTTATCCTATCTTTAATGAGTTGGGTCCATGTTTACAGCCAATGATCACAAGTTCAGTAATAGGAGAAGATAAGGAACCAAGCAAACACACCTTCTTCAAAGCCGAGGTCTGAGGGATGGAGAGAGACGGGGATGGAGACAAACCCTTCTCTAAAGGACTCTCTCGTGGCTGAGGCTCAAATGAAAGCTTAGCAGGTGCTTAATTTGAGACCTCAGGGAGGCTGGAGCCAGAGGCTGCCTGTCACAACCATAACACTCTGTAATCACTCACCACACTCACTAATGAATAAATTAACTATTTGAGTCTCTGCAGTGAAAGAAAATACACCCCAGAGACTCATATTTAACTTAGTACCAATTAACACCTCAAGAGTTTTTCTTTTCTTGATTTGTTCTTTGTGTGTTCTTAAACTTTAAAGGGGACATATTATGAAAACAACACTTTTACTATTCAGAAGCAGGGATATTCGATGCAGAAATAGATGTCTAAATTGTCAGTTTGCCATGTGACTGCCTGTCAGGGAGTGCGGCGGAGCTGCTGGACTACCCCCGAAGCTCTGGTGGCAGTCCGGGCAGCTCCGGCGGGGGGAGCTTCAGCTGCAGTCCGGGCAGCTCCGGCGGGGGGAGCTTCAGCTGCAGTCCGGGCAGCTCCGGCGGGGGGAGCTTCAGCTGCAGTCCGGCAGCTCCGGCGGGGGGAGCTCGGCGGCAGTCCGGCAGCTCAGCTCCGGGAGTACAATCCCTTTCTCCTCCATGTCAACTCCCAATATGGACTTCAGAGAGTGTAGGCCAAAGTTCCTTTTCCCAAATTCTTCTCAACCATGGCTGAGATAATCCCCACTACAAGTCTTTACTTGTTGTGGAAGTACCAGATACGTCAGACGCAGTTTTTATGATTCATAATATCATCCGAGGCGCACATAGCTTTTGGCAGTTATTATTGTATTAAATTATATTATATTATATTATATTATATTATATTATATTATATACATATAGAGCTCCGGGAGTCCGCAAATGGCAACAATCCCTTCTCCTCCATGCTGTGGTTCAGTCTGACAGCTCATTGGTCAATGGGCAGCAGCTCATTTGCATTAAAGCTACAGCTATTATCAGCAAATAGCTTCAACAACATGTTTTCTGGAACTCAAATACTATGTTCACTTGTCGGGAAAGCACCATAATATGTCTCCTTTAAGGTTTTTTAATTGAACAGAAGCCCTTTGGGATGAACCACCTGGTTTTCGTAAGGGACTTATATGACCGCGATCAACACAGAGCAGAACACATTGAGACACCAATACTAACTGCCCCCCCCCCCCCCCCCCAACCCCACACCCACCATCCCTCCCCCGGTGGCTCCTCCACCCCACATCACCTGTGCAGCACACAACATCCTTATCCTTAGTGTACCAGTCCAACATGCAATACAAATCATATGGCTGCAATATTCTCGCCAGCAAATATGGTCGGTGAACGTAAGGAAGTGAAATACATTCTAAAGGACAACTGTGTTTCAAACACCAATAATGTGTAGAATAATGTGTATTCATAGCTCAAGAGAAGCTCTGTGTTCAGTTTTTTACATTTTATCGTTGTTGACATGACACCAATTCCTTGATCGCTATAGCTACAGTCCACAATGTCCACAGTCAAAGTAACTGGGTCATGTTTTTCTCCCTGATAAAGGCAATCAGAAGTCAACCCAGCAGTAGTATGGCATGTTTGAGGACCCCGTTCTGAGCATCTCCACCTGAAGCCGCAACAGGGGTCACAGTAGCACTGATATATATAACTGATATATCTCCACAGGGAACAATTCATCAAATATCCCTGCTGGAGCACCACGGTAGCATATGCAGATGTCACAGCCTTTTAGCTGAGGAGGTCGTTTCAGGTCTGATAAGGTGAGAACTCACTTTAAACACACACACTTTTATCATATACTATGCAATTAGCATGTACACTATGTCTAAATATCGTTCTTATTATTGCTACGATTATTTGTTTAATTTATGATATTCATTTATTTCCTGCTATTTCATCTCGAGTTTTGAATGCGCCAAATTAGAAATCGTAGTTTCTGTCTCTTTTCTCTTTTCTGGCTCCTATGGTGAAAGAACGTGCCCACCCAGCAGTGAGTTGGAGAGCGGGTCTCTTGCAGTGCTTCGGTCAGACCCTGTCCAGCAGAACAACCACTGCTGGGGGAGGGATGACACGTCACCCCCTGCCCCTCTTGTGTGGACCTCCAGCCGGTCCGTGACATCATGATACTGCTAATGCACGGCTGTAACCAGCGGCCAAAGCCTCGCTCACCATAATGGAACCTCCTTCTGGGATGGATAGTGACAGGTGACATTTATTTAAATTAAGGTCTTTGGAGATCGAAATTGCCATTTAAAGCTTTTAACAGTCGGATGACGGCGGATACGGCCTGATTCAGTGACACCTGCACACAAAGGAAGGCCACTTTATCGTGTTTTGAAACATTTTCAACATTTAAGCAAAGAGGTGAGCTCTTTTTTTGGGTCCTCTAAGTGCAGCTGTTTAGTTTTTTGATATAGCAGTCATCTCTCTTTGTTCCACAAACCTTGAGAGAGGGGTGACTTGTCATGCCAGAATATTATCTTTGCCTACACGTTTTCCATTTACTGCTTTCATTTGGACCGTGTCTTAACTTAGGTAACCCCCCCCACACCCCCACTCAGAGAGGAGATCAAAAATGTTCACCATCGCTGAACTAAAATGTACTTTATCATTTATAATTTAACATCAACGTCCGTATTATTTAAAAAGTTGGATGGGAGTTTAACTAATGATTGTGTGGCATATGCACATGTCTATTTCAGAGGGATCAAGGTTTGTACGACAACAACATTGAGCTGAGGTTTGCAGTTGAATGCAGGTTTTCTAAAGAGACAGACTTGTGTTAGAGATACCAACAAACAGTGTCGAAGATATCTGCAGACAATTTGTTATTTAGATACAAACCTAAAAACATAATTGTAATTCAAAACTCTACAGCTACAGTCAAACACACAATGACCTGCAGAAGTCACCAGATTTCAGGACTGGAAAATGAAGCTTAAAACATGATATTAAATGTATATTTCAGGACAAATATTAAGAGTACTCTGAAGATTAGAGCAAAGCAAAGGGGATGTGTTGAAGACTAAACATTTGTTCGCTAAACTCTGCTCAATAATCAAGTGAAACCTTTTTCTTGGAGGTTTTTAATCAATGGAGGCGTTTTCTACAGGAAACATTTAGGACATCATAACTGGGTTTAAATTGAATCGAAGGATTCCTCATAATCTCTATGTGCTACGACACAAAGCTCCTCATTGGCTGAATGTCTGACCAGAGCAGTGGAGGTGGGGTTGAAAGGAGCACATGTGAAATAGAAAGGCTCCCTGCAGAAGCCTGAATCCTGTTGTGAAGCTGCATCAGAGGACATTGTTCAGCTGCTGCGTCCACATGCCCCCGTCCCAGGAAGCCTCAACAAGGACGCGCGGGCTGTCATATGGGCTGTCACTCAGCAAAAAACACATTGATTTGTGTCGCACAATTATGGTGCTGCGGCAACTCAAAGTACTTCACATAAGGCAGGGGGCTGTTCTATGGGCTAAGCCGTTTTTCAATTTGAAAAGTTTAGAAACACACACGAACACAGACACAGATACACATACACATAGACACGCACGCACGCACGCACGCACGCACGCACGCACGCACGCGCACACACACACACACACACACACACACACACACACACACACACACACACACACACACACACACACACACACACGCGCACAGCCAGGTGCAGCATGTCGGGCAGGGGGGGAGGGGGCTGCAGGGTTAGACAGTACTATGGCCATGTGGGGTGTAGCTCTCTGCTGGTCCACAGGGGAGAAGCAGTCTCATATATCTCTACTTGGTCCAACACGCGACATAGTGTGGGTTCAAGGACATCAGGATTGAGAGGAGGAATCGCCTGGTTTCCTTTGATACGGGGCCACCATCAGTATGCAGCCGCCACAGAGTGTCTGAGGGCCCCGGGGCCACTGCCGAGGACCTGGGTAATTTATGGTCCACTTTACCATTCCACATGTGCTCCTATTCTCCATTGGGAGCAGAGCAGATTTGTGTAGCTGAAGTTCCTTCAGAGGAGGTGGTTGAGCAGGGTTTGAAATGAACAATGTGTTACTCTGTCTGAAGTCAAGGGTCATTGTTGTCAGGATTATACTAACTATGGATCCAAAAACCTTCAAGTCTCCCCACATGAAAAAATTCTATAGTTTACTATAGTAAATAAACTATAGTATACAATGTCTGGAAAATTACTATAGTAAATCCCACACTATATTGTAGTATAGTATAGTAATCTATAGTATACTACACTGTGTAGTAACTTACTATAGTATTTACCATAGTACACTACAATGTCTGGAAAATTACTATAGTAAATCCCACACTATATTGTAGTATAGTATAATAATCTATAGTATACTACACTGTGTAGTAACTTACTATAGTATTTACCATAGTACATTACAATGTCTGGAAAATGACTATAGTAAATCCCACACTATATTGTAGTATAGTATAGTAATCTATAGTATACTACACTGTGTAGTAACTTACTATAGAATTTACCATAGTACACTACAATGTCTGGACAATTACTATAGTAAATCCCACACTATATTGTAGTATATTATAGTATACTATAGTAATATATAGTATACTGTAGTAAATGCTGTAGTAAACTATATTATTTTTTCCCCTGGGTCATTCACTTCTGCTTTGGGATTGTATCTGTACTATAGTATAGTATAGTATAGTATAGTATAGTATAGTATAGTATAGTGTACACAGTATCTGCCAGCAGGACAAGCCAGATGTCAGTCGTCTTTTCAGCGATTCTTTCTTGAGGGAACAGAGTTGGGCCCAATCCCATTTCTACCGCTTACCCCTTCCCCTTACCCCTTACCCCTCCCCCTTCCCCTTACCCCCTCAAAAGAAGGGGGAGGGTTAAGGGGTAGAAATGGGATTGGGCCTTTATGTTGCTTTCCCAACAAGCACATGGTGCAGCACTCTCTGGTGTCATAAAAAAAAGTATGGCCGCTATCTCAGACCTGGGTTGGCAGGCATCCGAACATTTTGGAATGAAGCCCCAGACTTCACCGATTATTTGGCACCCCAGCCAGCCAGACACCACCCACACCCCAGCCAGCCAAACACCACCCACCCCCCAGCCAGCCAGACACCAGCCAACGTGAGTTCGAGCCCTTCTCAGGACCAGTAGGAAGCATGGAGCTGAACCGGTCTTCTTCTGTGTATAGTCAGGGAGCCATGGAAACCAAGGTCACAATAGGAACTGTAGCAGCAACAAGGAAGGGATCTTTCACCGGACAGAACTTATCAATCAGGTTCAGGAAACCATCAGAATGGCCCGATCAATGACCAGGAGCCAAGATGTGTGTGGCATTGGGAATGTGTGAGAGAGAGAGAGAGAGAGAGAGAGAGAGAGAGAGAGAGAGAGAGAGAGAGAGAGAGAGAGAGAGAGAAAGAGAGAGAGAGAGAGAGAGAGAGAGTGAGAGAGATGTATGCAGAGGGTGTCGTAGCTCTTCAGTGGTCTGAGCAGGCTGCCCGGGGCTGTAACCCGGTCCTGGATGGCCTCAGTAAGGACAAGGAGATGATGTCTTATTGTTCAAGCCAATGCATTCCATTAAGACGGCTAATTGAGAAATCCTTCTTTTCTACCTCTTTGGCCTGCTAATGTCTGCAGAGTATTGAACCCGTCCAGACAGGTTGCAGTGCGGGCAGCATACTAAGGAGGCCGCACCCTTCTGGTTAACAGCATCAGCACCAGAGACTGTTCACAGCCATCCCCCCATGGAGCCCTGACGGACCACTGATGGGCCCTGAGGAACACGCTGTGGAGGATAGCCTGGCCCAGCTCCAGCCTGGAGACATCTATACATAGATATCTATATCTATACATCTGTAAATATATCTATATCTATGCATCTATGTATACATATCTATATCTAGACATCAATGATTAAAAATTATTTGCCGAAGTGAATACCGGGGAATAGCCCCAACTATTCACAGAGCGTGAGAATAATAGTTTTAGTTTATACTACACGTGAACACTCCAAAATAAACAAGATAACACTTTTTGCCAGGATTTATTTGGTTTTTATTCGCGGTTTATTTGTTTTTATTAGCGTGACGAGACGACTGTCATGCGATGAAAACAAAATCCTGAGTTTGTGATCTCAATCATGGGAAATTGCCCAATATCTCGAGATAGCGAACCAATGAAATTACGCCATCTTAGGAGGTTGACGTGTAGCATATACTAAATATATCTATACATCTATACATAGATAACTATATTTATATCTATACATCCATGAATATCTTTATCCATATCTGTACATCTATACGTATATACATATATCTATGTATCTATATATCCATAATATATCTTTACCTATGTCCATACATCTATCAATATATATGTATACATATATATATAGATCTATAGATCTATTCATATATATATATACATCTATAACTATATATAGATCTATATCTGTACATCTATACAAAGATATCTATCTATAAAAAAATATATGTATCTACACATCTATTGTAGAGAAAGGCGTACCGCCTTCTTCCATGGACCGCTCTCAGTCAGAGCGAGTCCAGCTACGTCATGGTCATCAGGATGGATCTTTATTGACACAGGGCGGTTACGACAGCAGGGGTCCGACGTGGAGCGACGTCAGAACCTCGCTAGGACGTTGACAGAGGGGCTGGCAGTCGTCGCCCGCCAAGTAGGCCGTCCCTCTTCAGCGGATCGATTCAGCGGTCTCAGCTAAACTAATTACGAAAGATTAGGTACAAGCAGATTGAAAAGGCCGGCGCCGGTGAATCACTTATGAATAAAACCATGTTTTAGTCCTACAGCACGGTTCACAGATGGTTGCTCCTGGCCTGCTCAAGGACAGTAGGTAGGACGTCACCTTTCATTGCGCCCCATCCTGCTGAAGGCTGGTCCTCCGCACACTGAGGGGTCTCCAGGCATTCAGCCTCCCTCTCCAAGGCACTCTGGGCTGTGTTTAGTTTGGTGAATGTTGAAGACAGAACAGGCCAGGGCCGAGGTCATCAGAGGCTTTCTCTCGCCTCTGTCAAGGTCTTGTGGATATATTTTCTAAAGATGAGTTTGTATAAAAATGAATTCCACAGCACATGTATGTATATATTATGATTTAGAATTACATTTTTTATCATTTATCGAAGAAAAGAGACCTAATATTTTCTTGGAGTGTAATGGAGTTTTTGCTTGGTTGCGCCTGAATCAAAGTAACATCTTACTTTCCCCTCTGCAACTGCTTTGAATCATCTGCCCTTCACACTGCTAGCCAAACAGGTCTTTTAAATACATAGGTACATAAGATAGGGAGAAATTATATGGAATATGTTGGATAAATTGCCTATGTTTTTCTGGTAATCATAATCAGGAGAACACATATCTTATTGGGTCCTAGGTGGTTGCCATGGTAATGCAGTTAACACCCATCCTGAGGAAAAAAGGGAAAGATAGTTCAGACCAATGGGACAAAAGTGCAGCATTTTATAATTTCTCTTTACAACGATGACTATTCACTCCAAGTTCTCAGACACGTTACTGTGACACACCAGGATTCCATTTCGTTTACCAAGTTTGACAGCTGTCAATCACCGCTGGAGGCTAATTGGCAGAGAGAGACGATCAAAATGATTTGACATGTTGAATCTTGAAGACGACTCCGTACAGAAGACTGTTCACACACCGCAACCTCACTTGTGTCCGACTACATCCAACGGCCTCTTTCCTGCTCAGTTCGCTAGGAGCCTCTGATACTGAGGAAAACCTCTGTCCAGCAACTTATAACTGCTGAACAACTAACCTGAAAGAACGCTTTGACCGCTCACAGGTTTGTGCAGCTCCTTAGTGTGTCTGTATGTGTACTGTTTGTGTGTTTGTGTGCATGTTTGTGTGCGGCATGGATCACGCCACCAGTGCAGGGATTATAAAAAGAGCTGGCCTTTGGAGACGAGGAAAGTGCGTAACTGATAATTACAAGCTAAAACCACACAAACAAGACAACCACTTGTTAAACAGTCCGTTGTGTATGAGTGTGTCCCCCGCCTCATTTCCCAGCCATTGTTCTGCTGTGTGTAGGCTGAGCGTTTACAGATGGGATTCTGCTCATCCCCATGCTAACAGAACAACTGGGTCCCTAAAGGACAGCTCTATTGTAAAAGACGTTCCAGACGTCTGATCCATCATTATCCCAGGACAGTGAGCTCAGTGCCGAGCCTCCAACGCAAATCACATAAAGAATAAAGGGTAATTTCCTTAAAAGCAAGGAAGCTGGCCTATTTGATTAAACAAGGGGAAACCACTTTGTTGTTTATGGGTGCTTGATTGTCTGCGTGCCGGGCCAGGAGAAGGGGTGAAGCTAAGGCAGATAATGAAGGGGTGGGGGGGGACAGGTTATTAGCCATCGCACCGGCCATAAAGGCTGGTTTATATTTCGACGCCCGCAAGGAAATGACTCTCCACGTACAATCAGGGCCGGCTGCTCTATTACCTGGTGCAGGGCGGCCAGGTCTGGCATGAGGAGGAGGCTGAGGTGCCAAAGCCCTGGCGAGGCCTGATTATGTTGTTGTCTATTCCTCTGCTAACCGGTTTAATGCTGTTTACCCAGGCGGCGCTGCTGTGTTTATATGCATGTCATAAAAGATGAAACCCAGAGAGGGATGGGCTAGGGGGGGTTTCCAAACACCTCAAATGTCAGCGCTGTTGACTTTTTTAAATGCTTTTGTTTGAGCACATGCCGACGAGACCAGCATGGATCTTTAGAACGTCGAGCGATGAAGAAAGATTGATAGAATGATATTAACAATACCATTGCCGAGTTACCGATTCAACGACCGAAACAAGTGTTTATCTTTGCTCAGCAAAGTAAATAGCAGCCTTTGAAACTAACGGCAGCCAAGTGTTTGGCGGTGACAAACGCGCTGCATTATACATGCTAACGCACGCGGCGGCGGCGCTAATGGCTGTTTGTTGTCAGGGCTGTGTGTCCTCCCAGCAGGCCAGGAAGGAGCCTGGCTGAGGGTTGTTTGAAGCCTCCCTACCGCCTCCCTACCTCCCTACCACCGGGAGTCATGCCGTCGATACCAGCGTGCTGCGCAGCGATGGTCCCGGTGTGACCTCTGGTTGTTCAGGAAAAGGTCTTTGATGCGGCGCTCGTAGCCCAGGTCAATCTCCCGCCTTTTGAGAGCAGCTGTACATTTGCTCTATTGATAGGGAAGATATGGGAATCATATTTGCCGTAATATATATATAGTTTGTGCTTTTTATATTGGATATTAATGCAGTCTGATTGGTGGACAGGTGGCACAGCAATGGCCTATTTACGATTTTTTTTAGACCTTGCAAAAAAAGCATTAAATTGAAACATTTGACCCAATTGAACATATAAAAGTTAGAGAATATTTTATTATCCAGAATAACTTTGGCAACAAGGCATAAAGTCTTGTAATTGGGCAAGATCTTGGGCAGCCTCCTTCATTTATCTGCTTTCTCTAGCCTCTCTCCATAACTGTTTTCCCCTCTGTGGAAATTAACCGGCCGTGTTTACGGGAGATTTATGGGATCACCCTAAAGATAAAGTGAATTCCTTCCCGTTTAATTTGGAAGACGTATTATCTCAATTTCTACTCTGTAAGAGCCTTTGTTCATGAGGCCCGACGCGGCCCCTCTGGTTCTGACCGACCGTTTCAGAGGATCCATCGTAGAACCAGCAGGCGCCTAGACGGAAGGAAGGAAGCTTGATCATTCATCACAACTTGGTCGGCGTCCTGTTGAAACAACAACGAGCTGCTGAAGTTCAACTCGCACCACTAAGTTGTTGATGGCGCACCAGATGGTGGTTTGAAACATAGTAAGGACTTCACGCACTGACTAACAAGTAACAAGTAACAACCTTACACACAGCTGGTGCAACCCTGAATGACCAGATCCATGTGTTATGAATGACATCTGTGTTGGTCTATTATGACTCTCCTCAGGGTCTTTGGAGACCTTGGGGCTGCCCATTCTTCTTAAACCCAAGCCCTGGTTGTAGGTCAGCTAGGTGTTCACTGTTCTCCTCGTGGTGGACCCGTCAGACCCTCACCAACAGCTCTGTCTCCAGTGGT
>NC_079433.1:16482640-16515140 GCF_026213295.1 Gadus chalcogrammus | reverse complement strand
TCACGAACTAAAAAGTCTGTTTATTTGAATTTCCATCTGTTGAATGTTCAGAAGGAAATGGCAGGTGTGCGACAAGCCTGCTGTTACTCACAATATTGACTGATTTAATGGCTCAATAAGCGTCACATCTCTGGAAGGACTGAGACACAAATCAAAAGCGGAATGTCTCTGGATGTGGACTCTGTGTGATGACTGTAATCCCACGTTGTTGTGGGGACATGGGGTGCTCCCATGATGCTGTCTGGGGCTGTGGTGGCCCTGCTGGAGGTGTGTGGAGTGTGTGTGATTACAACTATATCAGGGATCCCTGTGGGCGGACACACAGACACTCTGCTCCTTTGGGTCACACCGATCTGGAACCGGGGACTCTGTTTGCTATTCCTCCACCCATTCCTTAGTCTCCTTAGGAGAACTAGCTCCTGATGGACAATAATCACAACTGTAGAAGCAAATGACAAACATTGTCCCGAATGTCCAGTTCAACCATCCCCTTGTGTCCGCGGACGCTCAGGGCAGGAAGTCACAGGCTCTTTTTCCTCCCGCTACGGCTGTCTTCTTGCATTTAACCTTGCCCTTTACGGCTTAAGCTGATTGAATATTTATGTGGCGTGGTGGTGCAGGGGGGGTGTTGATTCGGGGGGCGTGATGTATCAATCTGGCCGGCGGGCCTCGGCGGACCAGCCTGGAGACGGATCGATTTGACATGGGCGGGTTGTTGGCCAATGAGGGACGGGCAGATAGTCGAGCACTCGTGAACACCAGAGAACTTCGTTCACTTGACCTGCTGCGGCTGGTCCCTCTCAGACAGGGATGGTGAAACACATCTCAAGCCGTCTGGCTGGCTGTATGGACATGAATGTTTAAACACTGTTAACGTCCTCTGTCTGGCCATAGTGCTGTAAATAAGGTTTGTTTTAAGAACCCCAGGACGTATTGCGGTTGGACATTTCATCAGGGCTAATGCTGTGTGGCTGTTTGGATCAATGAGGCTCCAGCCTTGGTGGTCATTAATCATGTTGACCTTAAAATAAACTTTGACCCAAACGCCATACGGATTCTGATATTGTTTTTCTAGCATATATTATAATAATATAATATCATATAGTACTGGAGTAGAGAATGAGAGAGAGACAAAGAGATTCTTTGATCTTCTCAATCGAAAATGCAAATGCAGATGAGGAAGGATCTTGTCACTGTGTGTGGATGGGTTCTGGTGTGTGTGTGTGTGCATGTGTTTCTGTTTGTGTGAGTGAGTGAGTGTGTGTGTGTGTGTGTGTGCGTGTGTGGACGGTTCTGGTGTGTGCGTGTGTTTCTGTTTGTGTGAGTGAGTGTGTGTGTGTGTGTGCGTGTGTGTGAAGGGGTTCTGTTGTTCCATCAGTAGTACTGTGACAGAAGCACAAGTCCCTGACCTGTACTTGGCCTGGTGTGCTGATCGTTTTATTTCATTATATATTTTCATAGAGCAAACATTGTGAGAATTTAGCGGACTCGTCCTTCACTTCAGCAGGATGTCAGGAGTGTGTCTGGAAATGGGCATTTGAAATGCAGGTAGGGTGATCCTATAAGCTCACTCTATTACTGACCATCCACATCAGTGACCTTTATCATCTCCTATACCTCTCCGTTGACCTCTGGCCCTGCCCCGTGCAGACTTCACTTCCTGCCTCATGTGTTTCCTGCTCTGTGATTCCCCAGCCTCCACTAGTTAGTTCCCCCTGTTCCTCGCTATCCTCCCTCCTAGTGTAGTATGTGGGTTCCCTCTTTGGCCAGCTCTTCTCTGTACCGGTGTCAAGCACTCCAGCAAAGTCTTCTCCAGTTTAGCTTTCCCGGTTTTGGATCGCTGCTAGGTTTTCAATGAACCCGTCTTTGTCTCGTCTTTGAGGCCTTTGTCAGCCTGATCAGCCTGATCCCCCTGACTGCCCAGGTACCCAAACGTAGTCAAGTAAAGACACTTGTTTCCTATCATGAAGCTTCCTCTGGGGCGTTCATTTTGTGTTCTTACCGGTGTTAGCATGTGCCATTACACTACTACTTCCATCAACCCTAACACTAAGGGCTTACCTTGAAGGTATAACCCTAAGGGGCTGATGGGTTAGATGTTCACTTTTTGTTCACTTTTACCTTATTCAGAAATGAATTAGCAGAATTCCCGACGGACCGCTGGAACACACAGGGAACAATCCCCAGGCTGGATGAAGCTTTTAACTACTCATTCAACTTATCAACTTATCATACATCCGAATGACAAAAATCAAAGCTGTGAGTGGAAACGTTTAGAAGCCATTCAATATAAGAGTGGATGCTCTGGATGTTGATGTCAGAGTGGTGAATCCTGAAGTTTGCATGTCCCCGGCCATGATCCACAGGTAGGGGACTTTGTGGGGACGTTGTCTCCTGCAGAGTTCATTTGTTTTGGACCATGAGATGCTCCCAGGTGGCTGGCTGGTGCCGTGGCATCGCTCCGGGGGTGTGACGCTGTAATCACTGCTATCAGCGAGCAGTGTGGGCGGACTCTCAGCCACTCTTTCACTCCTGTGACACAGAGATCTGTAACCGTGAACTCGGCTCAGAAAAATAGACCCCGATCTGACTAAGCGAATATCACAGCTGAACAACGTGTCTGCTGAATCTACTTCTCCTGATGTGTTTATGCTTCACTCTACAGTCTGAATGAGCAATCTGCTGAGCACATCGGGAACCCGTTGTCCAGATTTAGGCGTGCTGTTATCAATATGGAGGCAAGGCGAGGCCATTGAGCTCTACTGTCTCCGTCCTCCTCTACTCATCAGCCAGATACAAACCCGGAGGAAACTAGAAGCCTAATGCATCCATTAACAGTTCAGAGAGCTCTATACATCAATCTCCTTGTCAGAAAGAACCAGATTCCTCCGCTGTTAACCCGTTCTTTGACTCCTTTTTGCTCCTCAGGGCAGCAAAAATAGTGTAGGAAAAACCTAGAGAAAGTAATCCAGTTGAAAACGTAATCCAGTAGCCTTGGTTTGCCCTTGTGACGAATCCAGAGGGAACACTCTAACAAATTTCTTGGTTAAAGCATTTCCGACCATGAAAAACAAAGAGGAAATAGAGGAATGAAGACACCATCCATTCATTCCTCTTTCTAATATTCGGTTCAATACAGAATCTTAAAAACATGATATAAATATTCAAAACCTTCCCTTGTGAATGAGTGTCTCTTTGACTGTTTCACCTTCAGCTATTTTGAATAGTTTAAGATTCGTTCCAAAAAAATCCTTGCAGAAGTGAGGATGCACACTTTAAACTTGAACTAAGTGCATATCTGAAATTAACTTGTTCACAAATCTTATAAGCATCCTGTCAACAGAAACATCTTATTAGGTGAGTGCTGCATGCAGCGCTCAACTATTGTTTTTCAGATTTTTTTAATATTTGATACTATTTAAGATATAAAATTACAATTTTGTAAAATCAAAGTCAATATCATTGACTGACACTTGCTACTTCAGACTTCATAACTTGGACGCTATTTTAAAATTAACCTTCGTTCAAAGGTTAAACAAATCAACACACATACTTTTTTCAAAACCACAGTTTAAATTCCATGTCGGCTTGTTTTCAGTTGGTCTCATTGATCTACACTGAGATTAGAGTGTGAGGACGTGCAGGCAGTGTTGCCAGATTGGGGATTTTTTCTCGCTCAATTGGATTACTTTTTACGACGTTCAGGCAGCGCGGCCGGATTGGGCTATTTTTCCCTCCCAATAAGACTACTTTTAATAACGTTTGGTTGGAAAATGAGCATTAGGGGAGTACATACAATTTCGGCTGGTTAAAAAGAAAATGGCGGGATTATTACAATTCTTTCTACAAACATCAATCAATACCATATCTTTCATCATAAGGCATATCGTTTGTGCAGATAGTACCAAAATTACTTCAGCTACTACTACTACTACTACTACTACTACTACTACTACTACTTCTACTTCAGCTACTACTACTACTACTTCAGCGACTACTACTACTATTACTTCTACTTCAGCTACTACTACTGCAAGCCTTATTCTACTTCAGCTACTTCTACTACTTCAGCTACTACTACTACTACTACTACTATCATTACTACTACCACTACTACTACTACTACTACTACTACTACTACTACTTCTAGTACCAATACTACTACTATCTTCCAGCTTTGGCAGTATTACAGTTTAGCTTCCAGCTTTTGTATTAATGTATTTCAGCACTTTGCTTCTTCAGATAATGCTATTCAGCGTCTGTCAGTTTTTTCGATTTCAGCTTCCAGTTCTTTTAGCAGTCCACTGCAATACATTTGACCTTTCAGAATTTTCAGCAGTGGGGACTTAGAAGATGTCCCATTTCAATGTACGCAATCAAGCTATTCTGAATTCCGCAACTCGCTCACGTTGTGTTAAACTAAATTCTGAACGCTCTGTTCCCAAAACTCATCACAATCTAGCTTACTCTAGCTTTAGATGTTAGGTCTTCCTTAGTGTACTGCCCTGAAAAAACAGATGAAATGTTCAAAGGAATGAAGACACAAACTAAGCATTATTCTTCCTAATCTACATAAGCCTTCTAGAACACTAAGATCTTCTGAGACCAATCTGTTAATTATCCCCAGAGTAAACACGAAACATGGGAAAGCAGGATTTAGTTACTATGCAACAAATAGCTGGATTTAAGACTTGCCCCAACTCTGAGCACCTTTAAAACAAGATTGAAGACTTTTATGTTTGCTTTAGCTTTCTGCTAAATCTTAAATACTTTGCCTTTATTTTACTAAAATGCCTTTTTAACTTTCCCTTTATTTTCTATTTTTACCAGAAAGATACATGATCTGATACCAGAGAGAAAGGATAAGGGTTTGAGACCCAAGTTCTGTCTGGGTTAGAGTCCTAGAATCTGGGTTGGAGTCCCAGAGAAAGGACCAAGTTCCTTAGGTCGGGTTGGAGTCCCAGAGAAAGGACCAAGTTCCTTTAGGTTGGGTTGGAGTCCCAGAGAAAGGACCTAGTTCCTTTAGGTTGGGTTGGAGTCCCAGAGAAAGGACCAAGTTCCTTTAGGTCGGGTTGGAGTCCCAGAGAAAGGACCAAGTTCCTTTAGGTCGGGTTGGAGTCCCGACGCGGATACTAGAGAGACTGTTGATCTGATCTTAAATACATTGAACTTTCTATTTTATTCATTTCTTTGCATATGTTTTCTTTTACTTATCTATTATTTTATTTTATTGTATGACAATGTTTATATGTGAAGCACTTTGAGTCTGCCTTGTGTATGAAAAGTGCTATATAAATAAAGTTGCCTTGCCTTGCCTTATCTCTTCTGGGGAGCGGACAGCCGGAACTCCTTCTCCTCTGTGGAGCGGGCCACTCCCTCACATTAACCTGAACTCCTTCTCCTCTGTGGAGCGGGCCACTCCCTCACATTAACCTGAACTCCTTCTCCTCTGTGGAGCGGGCCACTCCCTCACATTAACCTGAACTCCTTCTCCTCTGTGGAGCGGGCCACTCCCTCACATTAACCTGAACTCCTTCTCCTCTGTGGAGCGGGCCACTCCCTCACATTAACCTGAACTCCTTCTCCTCTGTGGAGCGGGCCACTCCCTCACATTAACCTGAACTCCTTCGCGCTCCTCCTTCCTAAAGATCAACGGCTTCTTAACATGTGGGAAATTAACTCAAGCTTCAATACAAATTATTCTGAAAAGGAAAGAATCTCCCCTGCTGTGCAGCTCCTATCGTCCGTCTCCTTTCTGTCTGTCCATTTTAAATTGTTATCTAAACTGCTTTCCTTGCACTTAGAATTGGTTCTCCCATCCGTCATTTGCCCAGACCAAAGATATCGCTTTGTTATGTTGGATGCAGTTATTATTACACTCCATCAGAAGCTCCATCCCCAAAGCAGGACCCCAACGCCGGGCAGAACTTCCAAAAGCAATTCAACAAAACGTTCAATATTTTTTCCAAGGGTTTGGCGGACCCCCAGAGTCATCTCTAGGTCTCTTACAGCCACGTCTCTCTTACAGCCACGTCTCTCTTACAGCCACGTCTCTCTTACAGCCACGTCTCTCTTACAGCTACATCTCCTGCAGCTACACACACACACACACACACACACACACACACACACACACACACACACACACACACACACACACACACACACACACACACACACACACACACACTCACACACACACACACGCGCGCACACACACGCCCACACACACATATCACCTGACTCTTAAGAACACGGCTCTTCACCTCCACTGATTGTTATTCTTTATACTGGGGGTCTGGGGGAATACACGATTCTGATTGGCTGCAGGGTGTGTATTAACTCCTGATAGACGGACACCTGCTAAGTAGTTCCAGTCAAATTGTCTGTTCAGCATTCAAACCAAGAGCTGATAAATTGTGAAAAATGCATTACGTAAACTGTAATCAGAAAACACGGTTATATGCATTTTGTAGTTTGTATTAGTATTTAATTTGTTTTTTCTTTTTTCTCTCTCCCTGTTTCCCTGTTTTTTGCATACTATGTCATGTTCTTTGAACCAACTTGTTTCCCTATATTGGTAAAGATTCGTTCAGTGCCTGTGTCACTTTATAATTATAAGTTAAATTGTGCCTTCAATCTTGTTTACATGTACTGCACAAAGGAAAGTGCATTATTATTATTACTTTCTTTATAAGTTGAAACAGTTAAATTGAGACCACTACCTCAGAAGCACAGATTTTTTTTTTTTCCCTAATATAAACTGCTTTTCTAAAATGATCTATTACAAACAAATGAAAAATGGCAGCAGAATACAGTGAAACCCCTCCCTTCAAAACCACTTGTTTACCTGGGACTAACCCTGAATGAGGCATGTCTTTAGGGGATGGTGGGGTCTTCGGTTCCTGACCAAATTAATCGAGCTACTGGCTGGATCAAAAGAGCAACCTAAGAGATTGATTGGACAGCCCCAAGGGGTCATGCACAGTACCTGTCGAATCTGACCTTTTGAGGAGATGGCATCCATGACACCGTCTGCTCTGACATCCACACTGGGGGACAGGACATCGTGACCCTGGTGATGGAGTGGGCTGGGAGTCCAGCAATGCCAAACACCCTCCCATCTCCTAGCCCCCAATTCAACTCGCTGGAATTGTAACCTCGCACACACACGCCTCTCTCAACACCAGGTATCCAATAGGAGTCAGGCCGCTGAATGGAAGTCCCGCTTGTGTGTTTGCTGGTGATGTCAGTGACAACACGGCAGTTAATATCACCTCTAGACTCAACCGGAGGGTTTAAACAAAGGATGTTCCTCTCACAGGGCACTTTACTACCTTCTGCATGAATTCACTTAGAGCATGCAGGGAGGACAGTAGCTGTCAGTGGAGCGGAAGACAGACTCTCTCCCTCTCCTTCTCTCCGTCTCTCCCTCTCCCTCTCTTGCTCTGCCTCTCTCTCTCTCCCTCTCGATCTTCTTCTCGTCTCCCTCTCCTTCTCTCGCTCTTCCTTCCTCCCTCTCCTTCTCTCCCTAGTGCTCTCCCTCTCGCTCTCCCATTCTTTCCCTCTCCCCCTCTCCCTCTCTCCCTCTCTCCCTCGCCCTCATCATGTAACACTGGCGTCCCGTCAGTGCGATATGTTAAAGCACACTTTATAAAAGAACTCAGTTATTATTTAAGGAAATTAAATCCATTACAACTGGCGGCATTTGTTAGTCTCCTCAAAGCCCCCAGGAGCTGTGTTCTGAGTTTGAGACCGGTCGATGTCTGCCATGCGGCCTGCATTTTAATTCTGGTTCTAAAGGATAGCAGTGTCCGATAACCAAACGGTTAATACCATCCCGCTGTTTGAATATGCACGCTCTCCCCGAGCCCATCGTCATTCATGCATGTTCAGCTTGGTTCCTTTGTTCCTGATGTCTTGATAAATACGATCTGTCCATTGAATGAGCAATCCTCATTCTGGGTGTCTGAGAGAGAGAATCCGTTGCTCTTCTTCTTTGTTAAAGGCATTGACCCGATGTTAAGAGGCAGCGTTAGATCTTTTCATACCTTTAGTTTGCACCCAGAAATAGGTGTCCAAAGGTTCATTGGTGACGATTGATCGTATGATCTCAGGGGCAACACAGCCACGTCCCAGCAGACACAGAGGTCACAGGTCAGGCAGACGCTAAAGAGGGTTTTAGCGTCTGTCTGGGGGATATTTTATTTATTTTGAATTCCCATGAATAAATGTAACAGAGAGACCTTTAGTGCGGATCAATCGGCAGGGGCGTCTGTATTGGATAGCCCGTGTGTGACATTGTCACCGTGTCTGTGTAATGGGAACACAACGCTGAGGAAAACCAACCAGATCCCCGCCTAGGAACCAGGGGCTCCAGGTCCAACCCAACACGCTTGATCTCTCATTCCCCTCCAGGTCACGGCTCCTCTAGCAGACCTTATATGGACTGACCCCTGAGCCTGCCTCCTCACGTTCTGGTGATTCTGAAGGAGGCTGGAAAGAAGGAAACCTTGTCTTACATCGCCATATTTGTTGCCATGGAAACCATTTAGTTTTCTCTTTTTCAAAATTCACCTTGTTTGCAATCATACTCAACATTAATAAGACAGTGGAAATATACAAACTGTTGACAAACGTAAAAAAGATCAGCAGTCAATAATTGACTAAAAAGTTCCGTACCAATGTTTGGAGCAGTTTAGAGCAGTCACAGTTGTTGTCTGACCAATAGAGAGCACTAACTATGTGTCAAAGCAATCTTTTAACAACATATTAACAACATATATCTGGTGCACACCGCCCTCCAGCCTTTTGTAGCAGCCTGCCAAACACGGTGCTCACTCTTCCAGGGGTTCCACAAAGAAACGAGCCCATAAAGAGAACCTCGCCTCGCTATAAACATGAATTGTCGCAATTGTAAAACAAATTTACATGTGGGACATTAGTAAAGAAACAAGTTTCTTCTTACAGAATATACAGTGTTAACAGCTTGATAAAATGATACCGGACGTTTAATAACCTAATACCTGAGGCTAGCTAATTTAGCTAGCTAAGATAACTAATTCAACTTTGTGAAATTGACCAATTGGCAAACTCATAAGGAGCAGTCATTATATTGGCGCTACTTCATGTTATGACGATCACATGTGGGGGATTTGGTCACCATTATCAGCCTGCGTGTGGACAGATAACAGGAAGAGACGGGACTCTTATCGGCGCTTGTGCTTTTGACACTGACGTAGATTTCCCTCTGACGTTTCCTTCACAGATGATCTTCAGATAGCTGTTTCCGGAGGAGAAAGAAGAACAACTCTCCACAGTTGGCAGATGGAGTGAATGTCGGATGGCAAGATGACGCAACACCACGGAAAGCCTAGCTGTCGTTGTATCCGATCAAAGGTGACAGTGATGGATCTTTGAAAGTTAAAAACAATTCATAGGAGGCTAGACGGTTTGTTTTGTCAGGGCAGGGTAGTGTCTGGGCTCAGTATTGATCGTGCTACTGTGATCGGCTCCGGGATTCTGTGAGGCCAAACCAGTCGAAAGATGACCAAATGAAGTGTCACGTCAGTCCCCGGAGCTGTCACTCAGAGCATGGGGCTGTCTTATATTCTCTTGCCTCTACGCATTACTTGGGTTCCAGCAGGCACCGCTGATTGAGTCTCCCTGCCTTCTGCCAAAAGCAATTTATCTGAGAGTTAAATTGGACACAGCCTCCCTTATCGTTAATTAAGCTAATCACTATGCCTCCACTGTAGTCTGTCCTTAATGCCGTAATTCAGAGGAATGCACAAGAGGCAAGTGTTTGGACATCATAGGATGTCAACAATCGTTTGAGACATGTTTTTATATTTATTTATATATATAGTATATTTATGTGTGAGAGAACATTTATTTTAGTTAATTCTCAAAAACAACTCATTTTACTTTCAAACATACCTCAATTCAATAGCCTCAATTGTAGCTCCCTAATTGACTAATGTAAATATATATATTTTGTATTCTAAGTAGACAGATTATGGCGGAATTGGTGCATCTCTAACTTCAAGAGCATTTTGTGAGCTGGACGACATCACCAAACCTAATCTCCCAATTGTAAATATGAGGTCCATCTGCAATAATTACACAACCCTTGCATGAAGTAGCACTTGGACGGTTAAAAAAAAAGGAGAACGAGCGTTAATGCAATTTCAATTTGTATTAATCGCGTTAAAACAAGATTGCGTTAACGCGTAATTAACTTGCCCAGCCCTAGTAATAACACTATGCAACAGTATGTATCTATGCAGCGTGGTTGGGGTTAGGGCCTAAAGGACAGGACCAGCAGAAACCAGTCCCCCACTAGGGTTAGGGTTAGACCAACATTGTGACACACATTCTGTGATACAGGTTGTTACATTGCTACATGTGTAATTTTACCGTAACAAGGACACTATAATGTTAAGGGTTGATGGCGTTGTCACTATGATAGCGATAAACTTGTATCATTGGTACAAAGCTCTTCATAATACCAAGAAGACTTTGGAATTTGTGGTACTTCTAAAAATAGGGGGACAGAGCGACGAAGACAGAGTCCAAACGAAGACCTAATGAGTCTCAAGACCGCCGCCGCCGCTGAAATATTCACCTTGAATAATTCATGCACCTCCTGACTTCATCTTCATCTTTAAATACGACTAAAGGGAGAGGACACACATTAAAGGGGAAGAGATATCGAATACATCCAATGAAAAATAAAAAAGCAACAAAAGCAGATACCACAGAAAAGGAAAAATAATTCTTGGATATCTTCAGTCATTCACGACAAAATCCACTTGATCAAAGAGCTTTTTCACAGCGCTCTGGTCATTGCACAGCGTCTCATGGAAGCAAAGCCAGTGAAGACCAGTCTGCTGCTGGCCCTGGTGCTGGGAACAGACCCCCCCCAGTGAAGACCAGTCATGCACACGTGAAAAATTGCTCACTGAATGAATGAAGAGGCTTTGCAGGGTTTTTCATAAAAACGAAACGCCGTTCAATTTAATGTATTTCTTTGGAGAGGGGATGAAAAGAAAGAAAGGACATGTGAGTTGGTTGATTAGTGGTTGTAAAACAGCATGCTCTGTGTGTGTGTGTGTGTGTGTGTGTGGGTGTGTTGTGTGGTGTGTGTGTGTGTGGTGTGTGTGTGTGTGTGTGTGTGTGTGTGTGTGTGTGTGTGTGTGTGTGTGTGTGTGTGTATGTGTGCCTATGTCTCTCCCCCAAAGTCTCTCTCTGTTTGTCTGTCTCTCTCTCTCTCTCTCTCTCTCTCTCTCTCTAACCTCTCTCTCTCTCTCTCTCTCTCTCTCTCTCTCTCTCTCTCTCTCTCTCTCTCTCTCTCTCTCTCTCTCCTCTCTCTCTCTCTCTCTCTCTCTTTCTTTCTTTTTCTCTCGTTCTTTTTGCCTGTCATTGTGGCAGGAGCGGACATTCACTTTTATCTTCCCCAACAAAAAAGGAAGCCTTTTGTATTAAAGCCATGAATCTGGAAATTGTATTCAAAATCTTGGAATACCTCTCTCTTATGTGTTTATATTTGGAACATGAACACAGGAAATGTATTTCTGTTTCAATTCCCAGGTGGCAGTGGGTTACAGGACATGTTCCTCTCTTGGTTTCCACAGTTTTAAAAAGTGGTCTTTCTAGTCTTTCTATTTCCAGTTCATGGTCGTGATTCTGTATTTTGTTAAACATGCCAATTGTGTCTCTGTGTTCAGGCCTGATAATGTTAGACTCAACCTTTAAAGGAGGAAAATGATTATATCAGTAGCTTTTTTTCACTGACCTCTGTCCATACGAGAATGAATAAAGAAATGTTCTTTATATTAAAAGTTTGATTCATTTTGATTATGCATATTTATTCTGGCATAATTTAGCACGATGATCAACTTAATTAATTCCCGGATTTTGTATTGCTTACCTTAGTCCCTAAATGTATGTAGGAATGCGGAAATGGTATTCAAATCGCAATTTATTTTGGGGGGGGGGGAGTATTCCCCCAGACCCCCCAGATTATTGTGTCCCCCCCACTTCTCAAACCAAAGTTACGCCCTTGCAATAGCAGGATGAGCGAACACTGGGTGTCCTGCGCTGGCCCCTCTGTGAAAGGGTGCATTGAATCCCGGATGAATGCATGCAAACTTCTGCTGATATGCTCTGGTAGTCACATGAAATTATGATTATGTGATGAGGAAACAGAAGCAAAACAAAAGCTATTATATCATTTGCGAACCACTGGGCTTTCTGTGCTTTGTCCCTTGGACAAATCATCGTTCAAATATGACGTTTATGCATTTTATTGACAACAGATTCCATAGCGATCCAAGCGTGGCCCAGGAGAGGTAGAAATACCAGAGAAGCAGGAGCTCCTGGCATATACTTAGATTAAGTACGCAAACCGCATCAAATAGCTGTTGTTCAAGCTCATCCGTGACTGCAACTTTTGGTAACATACAGCGATGGAGAAGCACGGTTAATGTCGGAAAGCCACGTCCATAGCACTGAGCTTTATTGTACTCCCTAACAAACAGGGCTGAGATTCGGTGGTCTCGCTGCACGCTGAAATAGTGGCCTTCAGGTTCCGTTGCACTTAACCAATTCAAGACCGCCGCCTCCGCTCCAGGACAAAGAAAACGATGACGACCCCCAGACGTTGAAGGGAAGGCATTCAGCACACAACAGTCCTCATAAATGTTTGACGAGTTGAGCGCAGAGCGCGGTGACGGGGGTGGGAAGAAGACGTCTCCTCCGGTACAGCGGGGGACGGGGAGGTGCAAAGGCCTCGGCGGGGAGCCACGCATGACAGACATGACAGCTTGAACAAGACGTTGGTTGCACTTGACATGTCGGCCGTGCCACACGGAGGAGGAGTTCAGCCGGTCGAGGTGCTGGGTGAGTCGGCTCGGCACGCAGGCTGACTCCAACCGAGCCTTGCGTGTGTGTGTGTTTGTGTGGGAGGTGTGCGGGCATTAGGGGTGCCGTGAGTTAACGGGAGCGATCTTGATGGCTCCAGTTTATGGCAGTGATGAAGAGCGATTCAGTCCCTACGGTGGCTGTTCAGCGGCTCGGCAAAAGACATTCCACTTTCTGTTGTGAGGTTTTTGATACCATTTGATTTACAGATGATGGATGGTTGCATTTCTTTTTTTGTCTGGTTCCCCGTACACCATTTCCTTTATTCTAGGTGTGCACTCTCCGGGGCTGTGGGAGTGACATGGTGCACATGGTGAGTCTGTGTCTAAATCACCCACACCCTTGAACCTCCCTGGGTGTGACGTCACAATCCTGCCCACCCCCACGTCACCCGTTCTCCTTTCATCGGGCCCCGCCCCCCCCCTAGCAGCACCGGCCCCTCATGACCCCCCCACCGTCCCACGAACAACATCCACCCCCTTCACTTAACCCTTCTCTGATGGACCAATGAGCACGCAGACGGAGGTGTGTGGGTGGGTTGGTGGTGGTGGTGGGGGGGGGGGTCACTATGCGTTTGGGTCTAGGAGGTGACGAGCCCTTCACCACTTCAGCACCATGGAGTCGTGGGCTGCTCTTTGTGTTCGTTAGCGGAGAGCAGGAGACAACACGCCTGTGGGTTGGACTTTTATTCTGAGAGCAAGCGTGTGTGTGTGTGTGTGTGTGTATGCGTGTGTTCATGCATGTGTGTGTGTGTGTGTGATGTGTGTGTGTGCGAGAGGACTAACGGCCTGGTCAAGCCGTGTGTGCCTGCATGCATGTGTGCGTGCGTCTGTGGGTTGTTGTGTGTGTGTGTGTGTATATGTGTGCGTACGTGCGTGTTGGTGTATATGTGTGCGTACGTGCGTGTGTGCGTGTATGTGCGTGTGCGTGTGTGTGTGTGTGTTGTGTGTGCGTTAGTGAGTTTGTGTGTGTGGTCCAGCTCAGAGGTTGTCCTGCCTTTAGAATGCTAAACTATGAACCTCCTAAACTGTTGGATAACATACCGTCACATGAGAACAATTGACTCCATTATTCCAGCCATGCGTACCTATGTAGCGCTAGTGGAGTGAAGAACCTCCAATCAGCGTTTGGAGAGCGGAGACCTCTTCAACCCGGCCCACACGCCATTTCCCTGCTGCCTATAGTGATGAGGCTCAAGTGCCTGATTGATCATTTATTGTTTATTATTTACTGTCACAAACACGGTGGTTGAAGCCAATAAGCAACGCCTTCGCTCCATTCCAATTAGTTTTAACCAGAAACTTTATTTTATTCACTTACGTCTCAAATAAATTGTAATTTCCTGTCATTTCTGCCGTTTCTCTATTTCCCATCTCTATTTCCCTTCCATGTCTGCTCTATTGAAGAAAGTTCCGGCACTGCGTTGGCTCAACTCTGCAGGAGGCCACTCCCAGTGTGATTGCATTTCATGTCTTAATCAATAAGCTACAGTGCTGTCAGTATTTACTGCCACTGTGTTCTCCCGGGACTCTAATTTCACAAATGCTGGGGCCTCCACACACAGCATGGCTGTGGATAATTGGATTCTTCTGCAGTTCATGGTGTTAACTGCATCTGGCTCTCTTCAGATAACCTCACACGCTTTCTCTTGGTCAATATATTTCCTCTCCATAATAGGAGTAATCCATTTCTATTTTCGATGAGACGTTTGCTTCGACAAACAATGTTCAAACGTGGTTTCATATAAACACAAGGCCAGGGTTCCTCATTGTTCTTGTGCTTTTTGAGGCTGCTGTAGACGCTAATAAGCATGCGGTTTGGGTATCAAGTGTGACGGAGTAGGTGACATCTCCTTGGGTGATGCCAGGCACCGAGGGACCGTCATCAGACAAACAAAGCCATGAAACAGAAGCCCACAAAGTCCAACAGATATCTTGCTACATTCTGAGGGTAAGCTATATTTAACAGAGATTTAGAATACAGTGGGATCAGATTGATTTCCATCAGGGAACTCAGTCCCAATGGAAATCCGGTTTCATGCCTAAGTAACTCCTAATCGTTTTTAACAGTAAATAACACACATGGGGAGGAACCAGGATGTAATACAATACAATATAAATATAAAGTTGTGATAAGGCAAACAAAAATGCTTAAGTAAGTGCTAAAATAAGGACAAACAGGGCATACACGACAAACGTTATGCACAGTATGAATTATCAAGTGGCCAAGTGCCAGTACTTCACAGTATATCAAAGAGTGTGTGCAATGTAAAAAGCAAAGAGAAGTGGCCAGTGATCAAGTATATATACATATATATATATACATATATATATATATATATATTATATATATATATATATATATATATATATATATACTTGATCACTTTCGTTCTCCCTTAATAACACTTAATAATTATGGTCTATTCTTATGTAACAAAAACAAAAACAATAAGTTTTAATACAGTACAAATAACTCTAAATTAAGTATTTCAAACTCTGAATATGTTCCCCATTCAAAATGATAGTTCACGACCAGTGTCTTTTCTTAAGTGATGGACTACACCTTGTAAATAATTGAGTTATATCGAGATGCATAGGTTATATTCTCATTCAGTGGTAGAAGAGCAAAGTCAGCACAAGTAGAATAATCTCTTTAATTGCTGTACCAGTTCAGAGATGTTCAAACATATCACTCTTAAAACCTCTGTGTTTGTTCCATAGGAAGAGACCATATTTATTTAGTGTTATTAATGGAGAATGACTATTCTTGTCATATTACCACCTTATAAGGCCCATACTAAGTCAAGCATATTAAGATTATTCATGTACAATAACTTCCTTAACTACTATCAATAAGCAGTAAGCAGTAATTTAGGAGGTTATTGAAGGAAAACTCTTAGTTAACAGCACAGTCGTTGTAGAATATGGTCATGCAGAATAAGGCATTAATAAAGCATTATAATGACTAATTAAGGGCCAATATGCCAATAAGCAACTAGTTAATGATTAATATGTGTACCTTAATATAAAGTGTTACCTGTATTATTTATTTGATCATCAAATGATCCAGCGATGTTATTCTCGGTCGGCCGTGATGTTGTGGATGTGTGTACCATACGCATTGCACTTTCCTTTTCTGCTCGTACACAGTCACAAACCCCAGCTATTGGTCCCCCTGTTCTTCCCCTCAAACCTTTAAATGTACTTACTGGCTGTTATTGTCAACATATTTTTGCTGATTGTATTCAATGTTTGGGTGCAGGGATGTGTAAATGAGGCTACTTCAATTTGCGGCGACCCATATCACGAGGACCTCATTGTGTACGCACGGAAATGTGTGCTGTGATGACGGCGGAAAAAAACGGTGAAAAAAGCAAGGAACAACATAGCATCTATGGTGAAATTACTGTGGCAACTATAGTGGAGGATCTGGAGCAAACACTTTAGAAATGTTTTGCCAAATCTATGAATGCCATTCACAGAAGTGAAGGACATCCAAAAAGTAAACAGCGTGTCATGTTCCGGATCCCTTTGTTGATTAACCCACTGGACCTGTGAAAGTCTTTCAGAGACTGAAGACTCACAAATATTGTGCGTGTTAAGGTTTGGTTCCATGCTGGGTTTGGTTGGTTTAGACTTGGTAGAATCTTGGCATGAAAGTCAGTCCCGGAAGCATGGATTTCCAGAACAAACATTGACTTTGCAACACTGACTAAAAATGTTGCATCAATTGACAGTGGGCATTAGGACAGCAATGTATCTATGCCAATGCCATGTCTACTTTGTTAAGATGTGTTTCTGCATACCGTGTTTGTGAGCCCAGCTACTGTACCCCTAACACTCCTAGCTGGGAACCCTCTTTTAACAGAGGTACTAGAGGACAGCGGGCCACAAACAGAGCTCTGATCTTAACGACATAAAACCTAATGCCTAAACCTAACCCATACCTCAAATTAACCATCTATAACCTAATACCTAAACCCTCGAACCTATAGCATAAGCTTCATAACATAAGCCTACCTAATGCCATTTCTAACCTAATACGTAGGTAAGAAATGGTAACCAGATAAACCAAACCATAAGTAACAATCTCCCTAGTCTAAACACTCTTTTGGAAATTGTTTTGAATTAATACTGGCTTGGGGTGCCTCCGTAAATATGTAGAAGAAACAATTCTGTATCGCAGAGCATTTAGACAGTGTGCCGTTGGATACCATTGGCTCATCATCATAGCAACCGTATTTCAAAGAAAGAATGATTGTGGATATTAGAGATGATGATCTGCTGGGAAAATCTGTACTTCATCTGTTGGAATTATCTGTACTTCTTAATTTGGCCAATGTGCGTGCAATAAGTATTAGTTTGACACTTTATGATTATGCCTGATATTACAGGGGAATATACATTTATTTTTAATGTCTTATTTCCCCCCCCCCCCCCCACACACACACACACACACACACACACACCACACACACACACACACACACACCACACACACACACACACAAACACCACACACACACACACACACACACACCCACCTATTTAGTTGTTAAAATAGTCTTTATACCTAATGGGGAATTAACCCTGCAGATGTTCCACACACTCGTCTGCATCCTCAGACTGCCTCTCCATCTGACCCACCCTTTCTGAATTCCCATCTGACCCACCCCTGGGCCTGTATCAGGGCTGTGACTCTTTTGGCCAGTACATTGTGCGGATGAGGGGTGTTGAGATAGCAATGAGGAACACATACTACCTTGTAAGAGTCGGACTCAGAGGGATGTCGAGGTTCTATGGGTCTAAGGAGATGTTTCGCTCGACAGAGCCGCTGAACCAGAAAAGCAGGTAGAAATGGGATTACCCCAGAGATAAATGAGCATGGCTATGGTAGGCAAGGACTAAGTGAGTATTCCTTCCAGTTCCGGTTCCATCCCGTAGATCCGGAAAAGCTTCGTAATAACACTGTCCTCAAAACCCTGTGATCGGCGTGGAGTCACACAACAGCGTGGCTCAGTGCTTTCAAGGCTGAAATGAGCACCTTGATCATGCAGGGTTTCGTACACATACTGTATGTCAGCAGTGACCTCCTCGCCGTCGGGTGGATCCATTAGACATCTGAACAAACCCCCCGCTGCAGGTTCAGACGGCCCCCTGCCCGATCAACTCCCCTTAAGGCCGGTTCATTGGCCTTTCTCAGGTCTGTCGCCACGGGACCCACTTGGGGAACTTCCTCCTCAGTGTGTCCAGCGAGGTGGCTCCTATCAACATGGTTCGGCTTCCAGTTAGCTGGGCGGCCCAGCAGCTTGCTTTCATCAGTACATTTCGATTCAATCTCCAAGGCTTACAGTGTACCACGAAAGTCAACTGGGCCACGTGGGCCTCCACCTTTGTTTGATTGCCCAAAGGTTCTCTGTGCCCATGCCACCCAGGACAGTGTTCTGTGATACCCATGACCTTTGGAAATAGCAGATCTCGGAACTTCTTCCTGACAGCCCATTTAAGGGCATGTAGTTCTAATGGGTTGGTGCGCTAATTCTTATCGTTATTCTCAGAGCACAGCAGCCCACGGCTTGCAAACCCTAAAACTTGTTGTTCTCCATCTTGTTGTGAGTCTGCAGTGCACCGCTCCCCATAAACCTTCGGTCCATAGTGACCCTGAACAGCCTGAATATCAGACTTCAGGTTGTGATAGTTTAGCTGAGATATGGGACTATTTTATAACTTATTTATTGTATTTGTTGTTTCAAGTTATTTCCTGTGGATCAAATGGATTCAATGAAACCCACATGGTTAACCAATTGTTTAGCTGCAAGGAAAAATCGCTATTGTGTTTTGGAATGTGAACAATTTCTCAATGACTTTGTGTTTTCATTCTGGCTTTCTAACTATTGTTAAAATCGATCTGTCTTTTAGAGACAGGTGAAAGAACCGTAGAAATAAAATTGTTGACAACCATCCCTATCCAAGCTTTCCCTGGATAACCTTCAGCATCTGTAGGCCGGCCTGCAGATGAGAAGAACCCTCTGATGTCAACCCTTAGAGTGCACCGAGCCTCCTTCATTCTACGCTTTGTCTTTGCTTGGCTTACTTGAAGTGACCACTACGTACACCACCGTGGTCAAAGACTTTGTGTATCCTAATAGGTTCCCATTGATTGTCACGCTTCAGAGGCCAATATTCCTCTGAGTGAATTCTGCTAACACAAGGTTGCAAAAAAACTGTTTAGAAGCCATTGATTCACCTGGCTGGTGTCAGGACGAGTTTGTGTGTGTTTGTGTGCATGTACACACACCAGTACCCTTTTATTACTCCTCTGGCTGCTCAGAGACACGTTGTTCCTCTCTCCTGTTCTCCAGTGGGAACGGTTTAAGCTACCTGTCTGGCCCTCTTGGGAGACGACAGGCCCTGCTTTGACCATCAGTCCGCTATTGATCCAGGTTGCGTCCATCTGTAATGCTGCTCCAGAGGCTCAACTTTCATTCAGCACCTCTCTTCCAAAGGAGTTGGTCTGCAATCTGCGGTATGACTTAAAGAGGTATGAGTAAGAGAAAAGACTGTCTGTGCTGTGACCCTTTTTGAAAGGTTATGGTGGAGACAACATCTGCTGTGAGAAAACTTCCAAAGTCAGTTGAAATGCAAAATATTAAACCCTTATTGCCAATAGATCTGGTCCAAGTAATATATCCAATATGTCCAAACCCAGCCCCCATCAGGTTAATATTCAGACTTAGTGCAAGGAACTCCTTTCAGAAGAATAGTGCATTCACAAATGTTTGTCGTGGATCTATCCTTATGTTGTGTCGTGTGTGTGTGTAATTATATATATATACGTGTGTGTCTTTGTGTGTGTGTGGTGAAACTATTCATGTTTTCTCTGCCTGAATAAATAAGGGCTACCCCACAAAACCATGGAGATATCGGCAGTGAGGTTGAAAAGACTCACCATGGATTCGTCACTTGTGTGCATTTGCAGAAAAGGCTTATCCCTATTCCACGCCTTTTCGTTTCATTTTCCGACCAATGACTTCAGTGTTGCAGTCATGCGAGAAAGAAAGTTGACAAAGTAATCTAATTACTGCCACATTAATGCATTTAGAGTTCCCACACAGCACACACCCACCCCTGTTTTTGTCACATTCGTGCAGGGAGAGAAGCAGAGGAACACGGGGATATTGCACAGTACTTTTATTATTATAATAACCACATTTTGAAAGCCTGGGTGTTGGTTCTCGGGGAACACTCTGGTACAGAGCACGCACCACCTCTGTTGGGCTTAGCTCCGTGTCAGAGGCCTACGGCAGAGACAGGGCAGCGGGGGGCTGCCTCTCTCTACTCTTGGATGTCAAACTGCCGGTTGGGTTTGGTGGACTCCAACATGAGCTCGTACAGCTGGCCGATCTGCTCGTTCTGGAAGTCCTGGAACATGGCCTCCGGCAGAGCGGAGCCCAGCTGGCTCCTGGGGGCCACCCGGCCCGACGCGTCCAGGACCTGGGTCTGGAGGGTGGCCTTGTAGTTCTGTGTGGACACAAGGTGACACACAGTCTGAGGTCCTGACACCATGTGTACTCACGTCATGTGCACCACAACACACAGGTTATTGCAATTTCCGTTTGATTGTGGCTTAAATGAGTGTTGGCGGGTCTGGTTCATAAAGGTCCACCTAAACAAATAACATCCACTTTTATCACAGATGATAACGTTCAAATCTTATCCCCGAGAGCTTTAATACAGATATACCTTTGGGTATCTGGATCTGTTGATCTCTAGTAAAGTGATCCTATTTTTCCAGACCATCTCCAGCCGGTAACTATGAGTACTAGTAAATACTGTGTTGAAAGGTTAGGAATACTGAATAGCTGGTCACACCCACATGACCAATGATGGCTTCTCGGACGGCCTACACGTAATAAAGATAAAGACACAGACAGACTGGGAGACAGGGAGACGAGAGACAGAAAGATCTAATTTGTCCGAAGAACAAATTTGGCGTCCTCTGTTTTGGGAGGGCCCCTACGCGGCTCACCTGATCATAACGCCACGCATGAATCATCCCAGAGAACAGCGTCATCTTTGAAATATTGACCTGCAACGTGCATTTTTCATTCATAAAAAAGCCATCAGTGCAACTGACAGTACCGACGTCAAAGGCTAGTGCACTGCTTACCAATTCAGCGGAAACCTCCCTGAATGGATTTTGGAATGGTTTCAACATCGGCAATAACAAACCATTTGTCTTAAAGGCTTTTCCCTTGAGCTTAATGGAATTATGTTGACCGCGAGCCAGGGAGCGATACATCCACCAGGAGGAGCGACGCTGCCGCTGAACCCACTAGGGAGGGCCCTCTAGTCCAGCATGCCTCATAACTGAATTAGCCCTTTCCCTTCTTTAACACTTTGGGAAATTATTCCTGGAATGGTCCATAAAAAGGACCATGAAGCAAAGTACGAATAGAAGGATCAATCTGCAATAAATTGATAGAACTTATTCGTGACCACAAAGGAACATGCCACCTCAAATATTAAGTTGTATAAGGGAAAACGGTAAAGACTAGTCCAAGATGGTCATTCTGTTATCCAGTTGCGGAAACTAGTTGATTAACTCACTCCTACCCTGGACATTATGGTGACGACCCCCCGTCGTTACTATGATGAACTCGTACAAAAAAATCCAACTAGATAACAAATACATATGGAAAAATGTCAGCTGACAGTACATCAAAGCAGGTTTTGGAGAAGTTTAGGGTGAAAAATGATTTAATTTCTTCCAGAAGCAATCGAAAGAGACTACATTACGCTACAGAGGGTATATAAAACGTACAAATACATACAGAAGGTGACAAGCTTAAATTCAGTTGGTATTCTGGCCTGCCACACAAAGGGATGAAATATACCCCATTCTGCAGCCTCTCGGGATACCGACTGTACATAAATCCAAAATTAAATTGATATATTATGCCTCCTCTCTGTTGTTTTAAACTGAGTTGTCCGAGCGGATGTCCGAGTATAGTTGAGGCTGGAATGTCATTGGCTCTTCTGCGTTCTAAGGGCGGAGCCTAGCGACTTTTTCAACTGTGGCCTACAGTTGACATCTTGTTTCTAAATTTCCAGTTGTACTCCTCTTACGGGCAGCAGTAACTCCGGTAGGGCTGGAGTACTTGTCTGGCAAGCGGAAGGTTGCTGGTTCAATTCCCCGCTCTGCCTCCCCTGAGCAAAACCCCAAACATGACTCATCCCAACACGCTGGCCGATAGCCAAAGTGTTAAAACTGAGCTTAGAATAAATTACAGGTGAAGAAAGAAGGTTATCAGTTCAATTAACCGTATGCCAGGGATTTAGGGATGAATGGCCTTAAGTCCTCTAATTAGACATGGCTAGTTGCAAACATTATGAAGGGGTGGTACTGAAGTCACGTCTGAACTGTAAACCCTGTCCATTAGCTAATGGGTCTAATGGGGTCCTCCTTATCGTTGGATCGATCCCATGTTCACAGTCAAATTCCCATACTGACAGCCACGCCCCGCCTTGCACCTCTCTCTCTCTCTCTCTCTCTCTCTCTCTGATTAAAGTGAACACTCAGTGGATGTATAATCACATTTGGAGGCCAGCTCCTCATCTGTTCCTCAAACCTTCCCTGTGCCCTGCTGTGGCGTGACGACTGCCTCGCCCAGGGGCTGAGGGGGCGTTCTGATTCTACGATCATATTCATTACACACACAGCGTCTGCACCGTGCCGTAGCTATGGGGCCTGAGGGGGAGGTGTCTCCCGGAATCAGCCCTGGGTACTTCTGTGGTGACGACGTCTCCATGATGTTTCCTGGCTCGTCGTTCCCCCCCCCCCCCCCCCTACGACAACCATCACGAGCATCAAAACCTGCAGACCTGCTCCAGCGTCCCGGCATGCTGTCTCAGTGAGCCGCTGGTCTCAGCTGCCTTCTCCCTCACTAGAGACCTGAGCAGCCCCCCCACCACTCCTCCGCCCCTCTCAGCCTTCAGCCTCCTCTCAGAAGGTAAAGAAAACCATAAGAGGCCAATATAAACCCACGTGTGATAACACAGGGCTGGTATTACATTCCAGGACTCCAAGGTGGCCCACTGTAAATGGAGGGATTTATGGACATGGCTGCTGTACATAACGGGGGGTAGAACAAGATGTCCCTGGCTGCTCAGGGTCCTGGTGTACAGATGAAACATCGTGAGCTGAACATCAGAGGGGACCGCTGCCGTGGATTCACCCCAATGACAACCGTTTCAATTAGCACATCTTTATCTAAATCTAATCAATGTAATGAAATCTGAAAATCATAATTATTGAATATCTAGCTTGTTTCGAGAGTGTACGTTTACTGTGTGTGTGTGTGTGTGTGTGTGGTGTGTGTGTGTGTGTGTGTGTGTGATCTGATATGTTTAATGTAGTCAGATTTTGTATGTCTTAAATTCGGTATACTTTGCCTACAGATGGCCGTAAATATTTTTTGCACAGATATTTTATCTATACATTTATACATTTATTTATTGAATTATGTGCTGCTCTGTTATTTATTAGAAAAAGTAAAGTAATCCTTCTAAATAAATGGAATTCAATACGGGAAAAAAATAAAATGTCCTGCCTACAGTCTCCTAACAGCATCCTGATCGAGAGTCACTGCTGGCCCCGGGTTTAGCAGCGCCGAAGGGCCTCAGAGAACGCAGCTCAATAGTTTAGACCGCAGCCTAGTAAAGCGAAGCGGTGGCACCATCTAGTGGCCCGAACTGACACTACAGCACTGTCAATCCGCGCGCTTTAGGTCATTCATTTGAGTTAGTTCATAGCTTCCAACACGGGCAGCCAGTCGGACATAAGTGACATAAACAAACACCTCACCTCCCACTCGACCATGAAGGCAGACACTTCCTTCGGAGAAGCGCTCTTGTGCCTCCTGAACTCCTCCTTGACGTACTGGTCTCCCAGCGCCCGCAGGTCGATGGGAGGAAGCGGTGCAGCAGGAGTCCTCTTGTACAGGAACGCACTTTGGATACATGGGCAGTCATCTCCAGAAGATGAGGACAGTTTATTACACCTAGGTCAGGTCCGATCTAAAGACATTACACAGGCGACAGCTGTCCTGACAGTCCTTCAGCAGAACCTTCTACTCAACGGAAGCTTCATCTTAACACACAGAATAGAGTCATAGAAGAGAGCCAAAGGACACAGGGCCTCAATGACTGAAACAGACAATGACAGTTATTTAACGTCTTTGTTTACAGGGGAAGGGTTTCCTTTGCCCTTTGGCTTTGCGGAGACAGGTCTCACCCTCCCGATGCTGACCCCTAGTGGCAAGGAGTGACTACCGTCGCTGTTGGTTCTGTTTGCTACTGTGCACCCCATTTACTGCATGCTGTGCAGCTGGACTATTTTATCAATACTCTTCTTAGTGCATATATTACTGGTGGGACCAAAGATTCAACTTAAATTTGTTCTTGAATGCAACACAAACTAAAAAAACAACAATCAGCATATAATTGTACATTTAACAATGTAGTCTCTTGCCTAGCCGTGGCGTATAAATTAAACTGATCCGAGTATGTGTCAAGCAACGAGGTTGCGAGACAACCTATTGTTTTTGTATGAATTTCTATTATTATTATTAACCTGCCATGGGAGTCTATGGCAGCCCATAGAACGCCTTGGTGCAAAGTTGTGAAATTTGGCACACTGGTTCAGGACCCTCCCATTAGCCCATGAAGCAAATTTGAGGTCGCTAGCCCAACAGCTCTAGCGCCACCAACAGTTCAACATGCATTCATGTTTATAACTTTCAACCCATTCATCCAATATTCACAAACCAGATATCATTGGATTTCTTGGGCCAAGCCGAGTTCAACGCACCTTATGTCGTCGTTTCTCGCCATGATGGATTTTCCGCCATCTTGGTTTGAAATGCTACTCCTTTCACAAATTTGAATATTGTTCAAATTCAAAACCGTTTGCCCGCTACAGCCAATCAAATTCGACCGCAAAGCCGCCAAACAGGAAGTAAGCAGATATCTCAACAGCCCTTTGACATATCATAACCATACTTGGTACATAGATACATGACGTCATAGACACTCAATAAATTTGGTGACCATTGACCTCTAGGGGGCGCTATAATTAACAAAGACGTGTTTTAACTCTTCTCTCGTCACATGAGTATATTTCAAACAAATTTTCTATGTTTGGTGATACTCTCAGACGGCCCCATATAGCTAATACAATATTTCCCATTTGAACATCAGAAATTGGCCTCCATGTTGAAAGTTGTCAAAATCAACATTTCATATCCCCAGGCCACAGATTATGTCCAATCATCATGCAACTTGCCCTATATGATCGTCAGACCAAGCCAAACAAACCTGCCAAACAGCTTTTTCTAATTCTAAACCGATTGGCCGTGACAGCCAATCAAACTTGTCGGCAAAGCCTGGCTGCCATGTTGAAAGTTGTCAATATCAACATTACATATCCACAGGCCACAAATGATGTCTAATCATCATGAAACTTGCCCTATATGATCTTCAGACCAAGCCGAAATGTGCAAACAGCATTTTCTAATTCAAAACCGTTTGCCCGCTACAGCCAATCAAATTCGACGGCAAAGCTGCCTAACAGGAAGTAAGCCAGTTCTCAGCAACACTTTAACATATTATAGCCAAACTTGCTAGATTATGTCCAATCATCATGAAACTTGTCCTATATGATCTTCAGAACAAGCCGAACAAACCTGCCAAACAGCTTTTTCTAATTCCAAACCGTTTGGCCGTGACAGCCAATCTAACCTGACGGCAAAGCCGCCTAACAGGAAGAACTTGCTACATAGACGCATGATATCATTCTGGGGACAGACAAACATTTGGTGACCTTTGACCTCAGGGGGACGTCAAACAACAATGACTTAATTTACCATTCCGCCCACTTACAATATAAACTGCAATTCTAACTTCATTAGATGCTTCATGAACCACCTCAAGAATGGATGCTTGTTAACATTGTGTCTATGTTAGGGATATTGTTCCGAATACCCCTATGTATTTGTGTCATTTGATCTGACGGGCAGACAATAATGCACCCTTACCTCTAGGTAGGGTCATGTAGCCACCTAGCCGATTACGTCTGACTGATTACCGATACTGTAATACCGATGAATCTTTATTGTCAAAGTACAGCTACAGGTAAGTCCTTAGAAAAATAAATAAATAAATATTTAATATGATAATATAAATAAATAGATAAATAAATAGATGGTTCGTAGGGAATTGCACAGTTCCCCAGTAGCTGCCACATGTTATGTGCGTGTGCGTGTGCGGGATATTACGAGGTCAGGTGTTGGCAACGTTCAACGCCTGTATGGCCCTGGGGTAGAAACTAGATTTAAGTCTGTTTGTCCGTGCAGCCATAGTCCTGACCGCTTCAAATTGAAAGGGCCCCAAAAGTAATTTTGCATCGGCCCCAAAAAGCTTGAAACACCCCTGCTCAACCTTTCTGTATATTTAGACACTATGTAATGTGGGGCCAAAATGTAGATTTGGGTTTGATTAAAATAAAGAACCTGAAGTCCAAAGTCCAACGGCTGTAACTATACCCTAGAGTTTACCAGCGATAGTAAAGATCAGCAGGCTGATATAGTTGACACAGAGGCTGTTAGTTATTTATTCTGTTATGAATTTAATAAAGTAAATATCTTTCTAGGTATGTTCAGAAAATACAATCCAAACAGGTTAGGGCACGTAGGAGCAGACTGTAGCTACCCAGCCAACTGGAATGGTGACTTCGTACTACCAGTGCAGGTGGCAGGTCGATCCCAGCCCCAGTTGGAGAGCCTGCTTCCTGCTTCAGTACCTGTGTCAGGCAGATGCCGTGTCACCTGCGCGACACAGGGACCTTTTTACTGGCATGACAGCAGGTTCCTCCTGCTAGACATTAAGCTGTTCTTTAAGGCTTCTTTAAGGAACATTACACAGAAGAGAGAACTCCTTGTCCAGTTAAGTATGGAATATTGTTATATATAGCTGATTGAGTTTGAAATTCTTTATTGTTTTTTAGCCATTCAAACTATTCCGAAGAGTATGAATCTAACCATAGAACTTAGGCAATACAGGGCCTGCTGATATTATCTGGCACAAATTGAGGTTTCCCATTACTGACCTGTGACAATAATGTGTTGTAATTGCCGTAGTCAATGTTGATGTTTACTATTGGAGTATGGACTGCATTCAGCATGGTGGTTTAAAACACACACACACACACACACACACACACACACACACACACACACACACACACACACACACACACACACACACACACACACACACACACACACACACACACACACACACATTGTTTTGTACCAACAGGAAGTCTGCTGTCGTCGCTCCCCCCATCCAATAGCATAATGTTTGTTTTGAATTTCTTTTATTCCCTTTGAAATCTTGCGTTTACAGAAACAGCAATGAGGAACTACAAATCTCCCTTGTCATTTATCATCGGTGTATGCATTGGATTCCACTTCTTTCATAATAATGTGTACCAGCTGATAAGATCGCCCTCTTCCAACCCACGCTTCGACTGGCGAGCATACAAACCTGTTGTGCAGGTTAATCACACAGGTGAGGTTGTTAGGGCAAACAGGCAAGCAGTGTCATGGTATGTCGTTAGCAGGCCATAGTTTCATGGTATGTCGTTAGCAGGCCATAGTTTCATGGTATGTTGTTAGCGGGCCATAGTTTCTAGCAAGGACGCTAGTGATATGTGTCCCCACCAATCTTAGGAAATCTTCCTTTAGGTGAAACCTCTATCCTCTGTGAAAGCACTAGGCTGCCATACTGGTCTGAATTCTTCTCCCCTGTCTTGTTCCCTCCCTAATTACCCTCCCTAATCATTTAAACAACTATGGGTGTTTCATGCAGCATAGCAACTTTTTTATAAAAATATACGTATATTCCAATAGATATATATAATGTATAACATCTCCTGGTGTACAATAGGAAAGAGGTTTACGGAAATAAGAGAAAAGAAGCGTCCAGTTTATCTATTACTCCCCTGCATTTCAATACCAATCTCAATGATAGGCTGTTGAATACAAAACACGATGATGGAGAGAGGATGGTTGAGAAATACTTGTGTTGTGTGAGTACAATTGTGATCAATACATAAGTATTAGTAGTATTTAGTATGAAGACCTAGCTGTACACTGTGGTGGTTGGTAAATAGTCTAATGATGTTCTCCAAGAGCCGACCCTAAACAAAGTCCTACAAAATGTTCCCTACCCAAACTGAGGGCTACGCCCCTGCTGGACAAGTACGGGCATTCACCTGCCTTTTGGTTTCAGGCGGGCAGCAGAAGGCCCCGGACCCTGCCCAGCCCCGGATCCTGTGCTGGATCATGACGGGGCCCAAGTACCTGGAGGGACGCACCCGCCACGTGCGCGACACCTGGGCCAGGCACTGCGACACGGCGCTGTTCATGAGCTCCGAGGAGACGGACTTCCCCACGGTGGGCCTTAATGTCAGCGAGGGCCGGGACCAGCTCTACTGGAAGACCATCAGAGCCTTCCAGTACGTCCACCGGCACCACCTGGACAGCGCCGACTGGTTCCTCAAGGCCGACGACGACACCTTCGTGGTGGTGGAGAACCTGCGGCGCCTGCTGTCCCGGCAGGACACGGAGCAGCCGCTGTACCTCGGCCGCCGCTTCCACCCCTTCGTGAAGCAGGGCTACATGAGCGGCGGCGCGGGCTACGTGCTGAGCCGCGAGGCGCTGCGGCGCTACGTGGCGGCCTTCCAGAGCGGCCTGTGCACGCACAACAGTGACATCTCACATGGCCCTGGGCATGTGCATGGAGAAGGTCCAGGTGCGACCGGTGGACACCAGGGACAGACTCGGGAGGCACACCTTTCATCACATGGCCCCTGAGGTGCTGGTGCCCCGGGTGGGACGCTCTAAGTCCAGGCCCTGGTATCTCCTCTATGAGCACTACAGGGTGGTAGAGGTAAGCAAATGGTGTGAGTACATCTGTATATCTGGGGTCTTTCCTAAGCTCCGTGAAAGAGCCTTTCTTACAGAAAATCTTCCTGAATGACTGATTTGTTTCGTTCAGTCTGATGTTTTCGTACGTCTGAGCTGGTTTTGAGACGGGGTCACTTCACTGTTACCCAACCAACCCATAAGCAGAAATACAATTCTGCAAGTAACGTGGTTCTTTGTCGTCGATTTCTGAGAAATTATTATTTTTCTGTGGCTCAGACGTCTCTATGGTTCGACGGATTCTGTCAGCGTATCCTTTTTAAGTCCATTCCACAAGACCCTGATTGGCTTCCGGAAAATTCCCACGATGCTTAGAGCATCACTCAAGCCCCCGCCCACAAAGTGGTCAGGGATTAGACGTTGTTATTTCTAAGCGTTTTCTTCTATTTATACATTTTTATTTATTTTTATTGAGACCAATATGTGTGCTGCCTTCCGCAGGGCCCGGGTTGCTGCTCAGATTTCGCGGTCACATTTCACTACGTGGATAGTGTTCACATGCACACGCTGCAGTATTTAACCTACCACCTCCGGGCCTACGGCTACAAGCACCGGTACCAGCCGGACCCACCGGAGGACGGGGCCGGGGCCCCTGGGCAGAGCAGCGGGGGCCATCCACCCACCACAGGAACACCACCTGAGTAGAAGGCTGTGTGGGTATGGGTGTGTGTGTATGGGTTGTTAGCAGTGCGTGTGTGGCTGTGTGTGTGTGTGTGTGTGTGTGTTTTGTAAGCAGTGTGTGTGTGGGTGGCTGTGTGTGTCCGGTGTGTGTGTGTGTGTGTGTGTGTGTGCGTGTGTGTGTGTGTGTGTGTGTGTGTGTGTGTGTGTGTGTGTGTGTGTGTGTGTGTGTGTGTGTGTGTGTGTGTGTGTGTGTGTGTGTGGCGGGGGGTTGGCTGTGTGTGTGTCTGTGTTTGTGGCTGTGTCTGTTAGTGTGTGTTTTGGCTGTTTGTGTGGATGGGTGGGTGTTGGATTTGTGTGCGCAAGAGCAGTCTTTCATTTTAAGTTGTATTTACATTTTTATGTAATCACAATGTGTCAACATTTTTAATACCATAAAATATTTACATTGCTAAGATACATTTATCTATCTATGTATATATACTTTTAACTGTTATTAGGAAAGGTTATTGAAAAATATATTTTTCATTGATCATGATTCACATGGTTGTTGAGATACATTTATTTGGTATATACACTGACTTTACAAAACCTATGGATTTGACGATGTTAGATAATTAAGAACATTTTCAGATAAGCACCAAAGATTGTCCTTAACATATTCATGAAAACAGTTAAGGTTATTCACAGTATTATTAAAGTGTCCTAAATGAACCCACTGAAAATACATGAATGAATGAACAAATTAGTAAAAAAAAACGTAAGAAGAAAGTGACAAGAAGTAAATTATTCTAAACGAATAATGAGTCTATCACTCAAGGCGCGGTGTTCTGTTTTTGCTCCACAATGTCCGTCAATGGAGCGGGATGATGTTCAAGCGCTCTGAGGTCCTGATCTCATGAGGTCCAACAGTGAGCCACAGACCCCCCCCCCCCCCCCCACCACCACCACCACCACCTGCCCACCCCACCCTGATGTCTGTTACGTGTAGACGCAGGCGTCCCTACAGTCCGCGTCGGCCTTAAAGTTGTTTTGGTTGCCCTGGCAACCTCCGTACCAGAACTGGGCGCAGGCGTTGGCCTCTGGGTCGTAGTACCACCTCACCAGGTACTCCCGGCAAGGCCCCGGGTCCAAGGGCTGGTCACAGCCAGAATCTGGAGTGATGACAGAAGGGCAGAGACTTGATCTGGTTCCGGTGACACCATCGGCATTAGAAATGTATCGGGAGGATTTCTGAAAAAATAAAGAAATCGCTTCTGCTTGTGTGTTGTGATAACCTTTATGAAATCATAAATCAAATCTGACGTTATAACTGATGAACTGTGACAAACACAGCCAGACTGGCTGCTGCTGGACTCAAGTCTGATAACCAGCGCACATTCTACAAACCCTTTTGAAAGGTCCCATATTGTACCACCAGGTGCGAGTGTGATCAGTCGTTACGAGCCGTTCTTCTGGCTGGTAGACTGATCTATCCAGCAGACATCTAGGTAGACACGCCCACTTGTGATGTCAGGAGAGGCACATCATCAAAACGGCTTGTAACGGCTAATCACCCTCACACTGGTTTAATATGTGCCCTTTAAGTGGTGTTGTAGTTTGGTGTCTCACCTGGCCCGTAGAGCACTGGCAGTGGTGTCGTCGTGCCAGGGGCCCGGGTCGTCTCCCTGACGTACAGCCAGTTGCCCTTAGTCTGCGGCCCCTCCACAGTGTGGGGCCCCTGCTCCCGGGGGGGCTCCTCGTAGAGCGCCGTGGCCTGGCTGGCGTCCACCAGGCCGTCCTCATAGCTGTCGTCGTAGTCTGGGGTGGGCTCGGGGGCGGGGGTAGTGTCTGGCCCCCCCGGCAGGTCGATCTGGGAGAACCCACAGGGACAGGACTTAGGAGAACTCCTACGTTAAAGGGGCTGTAGGTAAGATATGAGGGATATAAGTTCTTTGTAATTTGTTCTATATGGCACAGAGCACACGCTCTGTGAGAATTTTTTAGACATCAGCTAATTTCTTAACAAACAGGGCATCTCTTCCCTGATTAGTTCTTGGAATCCATTTCATCTGTAAATCACAGGTGCGTGACTGCACAGTTCTTCTACTTGCAGAGAAATAGGGGGAGGGAAGGATATATTTTGGGTCGCTTATTCTGGCATTGGTTCAGCTCTTTTCACATGAATATGTGGTCACTTACTTGTGTGACGACCTCTGGTAAATGGAGTACGTGACCCTGGTCTAGCGTCTCGGGTAGGTCGTTCTCCCCGGGCGTGGAGGGGCTGAAGGAGTTGGGGACGAACAGGGTGCCGTCATCGTGCTCACATATACGACTCAGTAGCTTGCTCTCCAGGTCTTTAACAAAAAGAAACAAAACCACAACACGGCAGCTGAATCAACGTCGTATCACACAGGCTCATTCTCAGATTAGTAGGTTAACATCTAAGGTCTGATGGCAGATGTGAACGGGGTGTTTGATATACTCTTGCTTCATTTTAGTTACTTTGTTGGAGCGGGTTTGTCTGGGTCACAAACCACCTGAGCGGTGGAACCACTTAAGGGTATGTGACTGATCAGCGTACTGCTAATGAAATTAATTGTCGTATTATTCGAAAAACAAGGCTGCAGCTTGAATCCGTATTTTCATGAACCAAAACTAAATAAGCTGCATCTTATTTTTTTTCTGGAGCAGCTCATAGGGCGATTTGGCAAAACACAAAGATTAAAAAAATCGAGCCCTTTTTCAGTGATTTGCACCGGAGTGATAAACATGAAGTCCCTCCTGCCATCACTACATGACGCCCACACGCTCATCTACGCTAGAACGAGAGCATCGGTCGTGGACAGTAGTGGTGGATTCAATGATTCGTTTCCGTGACCCAGTTCGCGTGATTCAGTTCGCCACGAGGAGTCGTTCCGCGAATCG